>NC_090190.1:1576660-1841660 GCF_024679245.1 Pseudorasbora parva | reverse complement strand
GAACTTAAAAGGCTGGATTACCTGCTCCTTGTACCTTTTGATAACAGTTAAATTAAAGTGCTCATTTAGCTCAACTCGAATGTTTGCAGTTAATATGACTTATTATTTTCTGTTAAGGTAACAATTATTTTCAGTTATTATAACAGAGTTTTGAGTTTTCACAGAACTTAAAAAAATAAGTCCATAACCACACCATTTTCCAAAACTCAATTAGTATTGGTTTGTGTTGTCATTGTTTCACCATGCTGGGTACTACCAATCAAAACTTCCCCATGGGTCCCAACATGCATTGTGGCAAAAGTGTCTCACAAACACAAAGCAGCCAGAGAACTACTCTCTAAAAGTTTTGTTGGTTTTTGTTGGTTTAACTTAAAGAAGTAAGTAACCTGGTTGCCTTAAAATTTTGAGTTTATTGAATTAAAAATTTGAGTTGATACAATGAAGGAAATTTGTTTAATGAATAGAAACTCAAAATATTATTGTATCTGAACCACATAAAAAATTTGATAAATCATGAAAATTGCACAATTTGGCTGCGTCATCACAAATAAAACACACACAATTACCCAATATGCTTACACAATCTTTTAATAATATTTTAATAAAGGTTGTCGAATCTCAAAAAAATGTTCATTGTATTAACTTAAAATTTTAATTTCAATGAACTCAAAATTTTAAGGCGACAGGTAACTTTTTTTCTAAATATTTTTTTTACGGTGTACTAATATTATAAAGTCAAAGGTCAAGACCCGACTAAAGCAAACACTGATCTCCATCATGGTGACTTCCAAAGAAACTATTATTTTCATTAAAACAGAAATAAAGTCAATCCGGTTAGTTATAACTTAGTTCACATATTAAGGTTAGGTTTAGTACATTTTTACTTAGCGAATTTAAGATTGCACACAATGAAAAAGTCTCCATCTTACTTTGAATCACCAACAGACGAGGTGAAAAGGACCGCCTCTTGTAAATGTCGTCCAATCAGGTAATTAGTTCTCTTGTTGCCAGACAGAACACTCCTTGAATGGCCAATCACATCAAAGCAAGACCAGAGTGAGCTACTTTAATTATTAAATAAAATCTTTGGCATCACATTCTCATCTCTTTATGTGCATTTCAGTAGAGATTTTGCTAGTTTAATGATCAGACCGTATGGGGTTAAATCTGAAAAGCAGGGGTTGCTGGAGCCTGTGTTTATCTGCTCTTTTGTGTCGGGTCATAAGGCCTTATGGACGCTCACCCAGTTGGCAGTGAACCTTTGCTGTAATTCCCAGCATCCTCCAGTCAAACAAGAGCTGGAATGAAGGAAGTCGAGCACCGCTCTGAATTTAGATGACTTGAACAAAAGCCTGGATTCACACAAGCAAATGTCCATTAGAGCTTTAAAAACTGCTTTATCACAACAGTGTGTGTGTGCGGAGCCAACGAGAACTGATTTATCGAGCTTTACTAAGGCTTTATTCAGCTTCAGCATCAGCACAAACATATGATTAAAAACAGTTTTCATCGTTTGCCGAAAGCATAAAGATCAAGATTAGTTTGCTGATAGTCTGGCAAACTGTCATCGGTGTCAATCATTAATCACTGGAGTACCGGATCATTCTGGAACGAAATATCATGGATGGAGCCAGTTCAGCTATACTCGCAGATAATAAAGACGATGATAAAGTGACTGCAATGGTATTATTCTGATCATATGAACCTGGCACACATTTATCAAAACAAATCCCATGAAGAAGTTGGCACTAAAATGACTTTTATTTTTGCTTTTAACTGTTGGATCTGTCCTTTGTCTAAAGGCTCGGCTCATCTATGGCGGCAGATGTTTGGGCTTGCAACAAAAAAATATTGGAAAACTGAGAACAAAAATTGCAGTCAAATCATCACACACACACACACACACACACACACACACACACACACACACACACACACACACACACACACACACACTTCTCATGGTTGTTTTTGTGACATATGGGGACATTCCATAGGCGTAGTGGTGTTTATACTGTACAAACCGTATTTTCTATCCCCTTACACTGCCCCTAAACCTACACACACACACACACACACACACACACACACACACACACACACACACACACACACACACACACACACACACACACACACACACACACACACACACACACACACACACACACACACACACACACACACACACACACACACACACACACAGCCCCTAAACCTACCCATCACAGGAAACATTCTGCATTTTTACTACATAAAAAAAAACCTCATCCTGTATGATTTAAGCATTTTGAAAAGTGGGTAATACCTGTCATTATACACATTTGTGTCCTCATATGTCACACACATATGCCCCCCCCCCCACACACACACACACACAAATAAATTACAAAATATACAATGTATAGCCTGTAAAATGCATGCATGTACTAGATGTGTGTGTGTGTGTGTGTGTGTGTGTGTGTGTGTGTGTGTGTGTGTGTGTGTGTGTGTGTGTGTGTGTATATATATATATATATATATACACACACACACTTTGACATGCATTTTTTACATGCATATATGCATTTAATATATTATATTATATTTTGTAATATTTTGTGTGTGTGTGTGTGTGTGTGTGTGTGTGTGTGTGTGTGTGTGTGTGTGTGTGTGTGTGTGTGTGTGTGTGTGTGTGTGTTACTCAATTTATAATATATTATTCAATACTTATGTAAATGATTGCTTGCTAATTCCCTCAATCAAATTGATACAATAAAACAATAGCATGTATGATATATTTCAAAATATTAAAGTGCACAAAGGATTTTTGTAAACTCAGTGTTGCTCATTTTGATTTGATGATGTCGTTCCCAGTGCTTTATCAGGTTCTCCAAAAAGTGCAAAACTCATCTATTGTACTGCATACACTCTAAAAAATGTTGGGTTGTTTTAACCCAATGTTGGGTCAAATATGGACTAACCCAGTAATTGGGTTGTTTTAACTCAGCGATTGGGTGTTTTTAATCCTGCGGTTGGGTTAAATATTTGCTTAAGACAACCCAATCGCGGGGTTAAAACAACCCAATTGCTGGGTTAGTCCATATTTGACCCAACATTGGGTTGTTTTTCAAACAGAATTTTTTAGAGTGTAGGAACATGTCCGGCATTTACAAAGACACTCAGAACTCACATGTGCTGGAGATAGCATTATTCAGCTCAATTTAGAGAAAACCAAAGCCTGACATCAAGAGCACGAGTGAGTGAGCGAAACAGACTCAAAGAGAGCGATAAGATAAATCAAAAATAGGTTTGCAGTGTGTGTGTGAACGGAGATTAGTAAAACATCCACTTTAAAGACCGTATGTGCCAATAAAGCAGTCCTGGCAAAGGTTAATTCCAATGTCGACAGAACACTCGTTTAATGGAGTGTCGTGTAGTAGCTCAAAGGTGTTGGATAAGCATCTTTTTCTCCTTTTCTTTCCCTCTTTTGGCCCCGGGACATTTTTACACCCTCTTTTTTTGGCACTTATACAGCTGGAGTGACGTTAATCTGAAACACCAAACTATTTTGAAATATTGGTACAGATTGATTCTGCCAGGCGTTAACCGCTTTTCCGAATCTGCTGTGATTCCTGATTGGGCCCCTGGGAGCCGAGCTTATTCACTATAATATGATTGCATTCACAGCACATGTGTGATCGAGTCCCGCCTTCTAGCGAAAATTCAATAAGCGATTTATTGCAATTAATGGCCGACTGTGTTAACAAAACTTGAGTCTGACAAGCGCTGTGCAAATCCAGGAAATGATACATCCTCATTTATTTGTAATTATGCTGTATTGCTCCCAGATGCAGTGCATTATGGGCTATCCATCAGGGGTTCACCAATTGAGCTGGGGTTTGTTGTCCAGCGCTGACACATTCACCTTCGGTTACATGTTTACATTGGCCTCGGCGAGTGACATTATTAATCCTGAGTGCTTGCTGTGGGTGTCAATGGATGTCTTTCTGCGATATCTATGAGGTGAGGTGAGCTTAAAAAAACCTCTTTTAACATGCAGTTAAGCTGTGAATATATACGGTGAATAACTGTAATAAATCTAAGATTAAATAATCTCTTAATACTTTAACCAACACTGACATGATTTTCCATATGATCGTGCTTTTAACTAGCCTGGATGCCAGCCAAACTTAGCCCCGCCCACAAAATTTTAGGTCGGGCAGATCGGTCTGAGCTCGATCCATAGAAGAGTTTGAACAGAAACTGACCAATGAGATCATCAGGGCGGGCTTTAGCTGATGACGGACAGATGATCAACAGTAACTGACCAATGAGATCATCAGGGCGGGCTTTAGCCGATGACGGACAGATGATCAACAGAAACTGACCAATGAGATCATCAGGGCGGGCTTTAGCTGATGACGGACAGATGATCAACAGTAACTGACCAATGAGATCATCAGGGCGGGCATTAGCCGATGACGGACAGATGATCAACAGAAACTGACCAATGAGATCATCAGGGCGGGCTTTAGCCGATGACGGACAGATGATCAACAGAAACTGACCAATGAGATCATCAGGGCGGGCATTAGCCGATGACGGACAGATGATCAACAGAAACTGACCAATGAGATCATCAGGGCGGGCTTTAGACGATGACGGACAGATGATCAACAGAAACTGACCAATGAGATCATCAGGGTGGGCTTTAGACGATGACGGACAGATGATCAACAGAAACTGACCAATGAGATCATCAGGGCGGGCTTTAGCCGATGACGGACAGATGATCAACAGTAACTGACCAATGAGATCATCAGGGCGGGCTTTAGCCGATGACGGACAGATGATCAACAGTAACTGACCAATGAGATCATCAGGGCGGGCTTTAGCCGATGACGGACAGATGATCAACAGTAACTGACCAATGAGATCATCAGGGCGGGCTTTAGCCGATGACGGACAGATGATCAACAGTAACTGACCAATGAGATCATCAGGGCGGGCTTTAGCCGATGACGGACAGATGATCAACAGTAACTGACCAATGAGATCATCAGGGCGGGCTTTAGCCGATGACGGACAGATGATCAACAGTAACTGACCAATGAGATCATCAGGGCGGGCTTTAGCCGATGACGGACAGATGATCAACAGTAACTGACCAATGAGATCATCAGGGCGGGCTTTAGCCGATGACGGACAGATGATCAACAGTAACTGACCAATGAGATCATCAGGGCGGGCTTTAGCCGATGACGGACAGATGATCAACAGAAACTGACCAATGAGATCATCAGGGCGGGCTTTAGCCGATGACGGACAGATGATCAACAGAAACTGACCAATGAGATCATCAGGGCGGGCTTTAGCCGATGACGGACAGATGATCAACAGAAACTGACCAATGAGATCATCAGGGCGGGCTTTAGCCGATGACGGACAGATGATCAACAGAAACTGACCAATGAGATCATCAGGGCGGGCTTTAGCCGATGACGGACAGATGATCAACAGAAACTGACCAATGAGATCATCAGGGCGGGCTTTAGCCGATGACGGACAGATGATCAACAGAAACTGACCAATGAGATCATCAGGGCGGGCTTTAGCCGATGACGGACAGATGATCAACAGAAACTGACCAATGAGATCATCAGGGCGGGCTTTAGCCGATGACGGACAGATGATCAACAGAAACTGACCAATGAGATCATCAGGGCGGGCTTTAGCCGATGACGGACAGATGATCAACAGAAACTGACCAATGAGATCATCAGGGCGGGCTTTAGCCGATGACGGACAGATGATCAACAGAAACTGACCAATGAGATCATCAGGGCGGGCTTTAGCCGATGACGGACAGATGATCAACAGAAACTGACCAATGAGATCATCAGGGCGGGCTTTAGCCGATGACGGACAGATGATCAACAGTAACGTAATCATCTCGTCATCAAAGGGGCTTGGATTATATTTGTTCGAATCCTATAGGCTATTAACGGACTACAGCACACAGTCGCGGATCTACGTCATCATCAAGCTTCCTCAAACTATATTTAAAAAACATGTTCGCTCATTATGATCTGCGCTGTTATGAACACTTATCCACTTTTTCATGAGAAATATTGCCCATTCGTTTTGTCCAAAAATGTTAGAAACTAATTGAGTTTATGCGCCTCTCTGAGATTTGTTTTCTCATTTGTTAATGTTTTATTTATTCGTTTATTATTTTGTTAGTTTATTTAAAGCTTAATATTATTTTCTTTGTGATTAAGATTAGGCTATTTTGCCTGATCTTCGTGCCCCAAATAGACTTTAAAGATCATCTTTCACTGTATTATGTTTGATTGTATGTTTGCATACCATTTGCTAATTCTCCAGAAAAAAACGTGCTTTTATCACCTCAGAAGCACTAACGTTAATGACGTAAGCTATAGCCGTATCAATTTACAATCGTATGTCCTTTTTCTTAGACGATTGATCATATCGAGGAGAGAATCCCTATAAATCCGGACATGTAGGACAGTGCAGCTTTCATTCGACAACTTGTGCTTAAACAAAACACTACAGTCTCTCCACAGAAATGAAGAACTGGTGATCGGTTACCTTAATATCACAGATTTCTGTGTGCAACAATATTTGGAAACACTACTATTTGAAAGGACTAAATATATAACTATGTATATTAACTGAAAGGTAAACTTCTAGGAACGTGAGGCTGAAACGCGGGCTAGTTTTTTATTTTTATTAAACATTTACTTACAGAATTCAAAAGTGAATGAAACGCGGGCTGGTGAGATCTCCTGTTTGTCACGATGACGTCTAAAGTCCCGGCCAAAGGATGTAGTCCCTTTAAGCAACTTGTTAGCAACCACCGTTTTTAAGACACAATAAAGTTTAAAAAAAAGTCACAAGCAGGTTAGAACTAGTGTGTTTTAGATGTTTTAGATGTCATAGATCAAAACGGGAAAATATTTAGAGGCTTTGTTAACCAAAGACCTTATTTCAGGCGATTTAACAAAAACCCGTAGACTTTAAAGTGATGGAACCGGAAGTGCTAAAATGCTAACTCACTTCCGCGTTTTGGCCTACAAAGTGACGTCATAACTTCGGCACTCTATATACGGTAGGGGGTGTTAACGGTAAGCTGAAATTTCCATCACATTGGGAGGGGAGGGTCTCAAATATTACGGAAATGGTGGGGCAAGAGGTAAAACACAAATCAAACTTCTCTTTGAAGTATGCCAATCAGCATTAAGAGCATCTTCAGGGACTTTTCTACCAAACTCTTTCGTCTTCTAACCGGTGCTGATGGCATCGGCTCAGAATCTGTATTTTCATTCCAGCTGTGAATGGAGGCTTTGTGTGGTTTGAGGGAAACCTGCACTCTGGGAAGTGTCAGAAGGCTAGTACTTACATTGTTATCTGAAGATAGAGGCCAGAAATGGTTTCCAGACTCCTGCAGTTCTCTAGCAGAAACACTGGACTGATCTGCGGGCACACGCGGCGCTCGAGAAGTTTATATATTCATAAAGGCTTTCCAATTGTTTGGCAGCATTTCGAACGTTAGGCTTATCATTTCTGGAATGAAAATGGAACTTATATTGGCATGTTGGCGTCAGCCAAGTTCGTTCTATTAACTGTTTGTTTGAACCTAACCTGGTTCAGAATGTCACTCTAATAGACCGCGTTCAGATTGCCAGCATATGTTAGCAGCCCTGGCACATGTTCAGTTCTTTTAACCTTTACCTTTGGAGCACAATTGCCCTCAGAGCACTTAGTTGAGCAAGCAAATACTTTCTCTTCAGTTTGGGACAAACACAGCTGAGATCAGCAATGATAGCTAGCCATTTCTTACAAATGCATAGCTTATTAAAAACTCTTGGGGAAAAAATAATAATGCGTGTATGAAAACAATAAACACCATTTAAAAGTTTTGGTTCATTTTTAAATAAATGAATGAAGCAAGGACACATTAAACTGATCTAAAGTGAAAGTAAAGACTCTTATATGTATTGGTGACTTCTTTCAAAGACATAAAAAAAAATCATACTGACCTCAAACTTTTTTAATACAAACACATGTTTGAGACTAAAGCCCCTTTCACACTGCGATTCCATTCACACTGCCAGTGAAATACCGTAATATGTGCGCTTTCACACACAACCCGTAACGGTCCCGGGTCGAGTTGACACGTGACATCCGGATGTGACGTATAACGGCGAGCGATCTCAGCTTCAGCGCGGATAGTAAGGAGCTCCGTGGTCTCGACTTGTGTCCAGTTTGCGCTCATTTCTGCTTGTTTAATTTTAGTTTCTTTGGTATACGAACACTCTCTGCGTTTAAAACACAGACGGGCTCTTCTGGCACTGCAGGGTTGTGTTATTGAAAAAACAAGCTCTAGGAGTCGCACGATAACTACTCACAAGTTGCGGCATTAGTTTCGGCTTTTTTTCACACAGCGCTCGTCCCGGATCGAATCCCGCAATGTTACTAGGTCCCCGACCCGGGTTCAATTTGGTAATCAATCCCGGGACGTGGTTGCTTTCACACAGAAGGCGACCCGGCAATGCTCCGGGAATACTGCGGGTCCGATGTGCAGTGTGGAAGGGGCTTAACTAAGCAGTCTGTGTGACAGGATACTATTGTTAGGCTTACGTGTAAACTGTTCCAGAGTGCTTTTGTTAGGACTGGATAGGTTTCACCTTCAGGTGTAAAATACAAAAACAAATCGATCTAAACGCTCAGAAAGTTGCAGTAGCTAAAAGAAACAATTGCGTATAACTTTTCACAAACAGAAGTTAAAATGATGCCTGTGAATGGTCCCTATAGGCAGCTTGGAAGTTCTTCTGCTAGTCCCGGGAAGAAGCTTGAATGACATTTTCTTCAGACGAGACCCAATAGCACTTCTTCAAAACATATGGTAAATGGACTGCATTTATATAGCGCTTTTAACAGACCCTATGGCCATCCAAAGCGCTTTACATTTTTGCCTCACATTCACCCATTCACACACCGCCGCCGATGTCAGCCATGGGGCTGTATACTGCGGGTATACAGGATACACCACAGCATCAGCTCACTGTTTGCTCTCGCTCTGTGTGTGTGTGTGTGTGCGTGCGTGCGTGCGTGCGTTTTTGTGTGCGTGTGTGCGAGCACCATCCAGCTCGTCGGGAGCAGCTGGGGTTCGGTGTCTTGCTCAAGGACACCTCAGCACTTGGTCAGGTGGAGCTGGGGATCGAACCACCAACCTTTCGGTTTGTAGACAACCTACATGAACCACTGAGCCACTGCCGCTCCATACAACATAGAACAACACTTTTCATCAGTGGCCAGTTGACAAGCTTCAAAAGTGGCGTTCTAGCTTGAATATGCTTGTTCTTCATTTCTGTGTGGCCAAAAAGCACACGGCATCACCAACGTTTCCATATGGATAAAAAATACATTTGGGTCATTTTTATTGGGGTATTTTTTCAGTATTTGAGTCGTTTTTTTGTTACTCAGATCCTGGGTCAGACGTAACAAGCCAGTGTTTGGGTAGTGCTGTTTATTCATGTTTATTTTGTGCTATAACTAGTAGTAAAGAGGAAGAGATGATCAGTTCTGCTCTTTTAAAACGTGTCCAATCACGAATATTAGCAAAAAATGACAACATTTGAAAGCTGAGACACACACGCACACACGCACACACACACCCTGCCCCTAAACCTACCCATCACACACACACACACACACACACACACACACACACACACACACACACACACACACACACACACACACACACACACACACACACACACACACACACACACACACACTGCCCCTGCCCATCACACACACACACACAACACACACACACACACACACACACACACACACACACACACACACACACACACACACACACACACACACAGAGCGAGAGCAAACAGTGAGCTGATGCTGTGGTGTATCCTGGGATTGCTCTGTTATTCTGCATGTCCGAATCTCCCCAGAATACGGCCCAGTCAACATCGTTTAATGCTCCAGAGGCGAGATGTCTTTCCAACACAGAGGAAAAGTGCTCTGACACTAACTCTTGCTCAACTGCAGGCAAATTCTTAAACCGATTCCTCAGAGAAACGTTACCAAAACAGGAAACTCATCCATTTAACTCCGGCTAGATAACCTATAAACCACGGCCTTTGCGTTCTCAGTCACAGAGGATCTTCACCGGCACAAATTAGCTCCAGTATCGACACACCGGCATCAAACCGACTCTGATTAAAGACTCTTGAGATTAGGGATTAAGGCTTTGTGTTTTAGGCCTGACGTAATGGGCCAGACCATCTCCTTTATCAGCCCTGCGGTGTCCAGCTCATCTTGAGGGGTAATTTAAACCTGCGGCTTTGAAAGCCCATTCATCAGAGAGGCACGCGAGAGACGGCCTGCATGTTAAAGAGGAACAATGATGCTTTTTTTACATCTTTCTTTAACTCATCAAAATAAGTTAAGAAATGTTAAACTTGTTTGTTTCTTCAAAGAATCCTGCACATCAGCTGATTCATTTTAAGTTTGTTTAGAAATTGTATCTCTCCCCATACAGACGTTTTAAAATGAACCTTACAGATGCACAGAATGTAATTTGAATACGGTTAGCACAGACCTGCACATATTCTGGGACTGCCCAAATGTGTCTAATCTTTGGTCACAAGTGGCAGCAATCCTTGGAGATATTTGGGAGTTTCCAATTCCTAAACTGCTTACCTTACTCTTATTTAACAACGATTCTTCACTTAGAAATACTGCTAATCTGGCTTCCAAGAAAATTATATTTGCAGGTTTAACTGCTGCTAAAAAAACTATACTACATTCTTGGTTTTCTCCTGGACCCCCTCAATTAAAGAATGGTTTAATAACTTCAGAGATATTGTTCTTATTGAGAGATCATTGGCTGTCATTCATAAAGCACGTGGCTCAACTTTAGTTGTCCGGGATAAAGTTGTTTTTGCACTTTTGAAACCACATGGTTTTTCTTAGGTTTAACACAATCTAAATGGGTCTTAACAACAACATTACTGCAATTGTATTCTATCTAGATATTTTATGTAATTCCCCTTCCCCCTTCCTTTTTCTTTTTTTCTTTTTGTTGTTGTTTTTTTTTCCGAATGCATTTATTTATTTATTTTCAAGGCTTTGGCAATTGTATATATTAGGAATGCAACAATACAGTTAGTCCACGGTTCAATACATACCTCGTTTTTTCGGTTCGGTTCGGGTTTTTTGCTTTTCTTGGATGATAGGAACAGAAAAAGGTTAAAGAGAAAATGTTTTTATTGCAATATTCTTTCTTTATTTTACTTAAAAGACTTGAAAACCCTTACTTAAACTTAAAACTTTACTTATAAAACCCTTGTACACATTCGTAGTGTATTGTATAATATAAAATAAATAAATATAAAGATTTGCAGTGGCAGCTCAGAGATGTACAGTCGCATTTAAGTATGAAATTGAATGAATAAATGTAGGCTTGAATTCAACCTACATAGTCTTCAATATACAATATTTATTAAAAGCTGCTGTATTATAGCTCTTTTTTATTTATTTATTAAAATCATTTTAGAGGTGAACTGTCCCTTTAAGGACTAGGCTGTGCTGTCACTTTAAGACCTGCTCACATCTCATATATAGACGCGATTTTACTTTCCCTTTAGACATAACCGACTGCGTTTATATGTTAACCATGTGTGTGTTTGACAGTATTAGTGCAGTAAGACTGTCCAGTAATCGTGTGTTTGACAGACGTTTAGTGTGCGCGCTCAATGCAAAACGGTGCGGAAGCACACCGATGAAATGTTTAACCGGCAAGGCTTTAAAACGCGGCTAACACCGCCTAACTTTAGTGCATATGATTGGATATTTGCTCATATCAGCGCGTAGACTCACAGGCACACTCAAACACAGCCGAAATAAACTGAGAGAAATATTTTAAACGGAGGGAAATTGAAATAATTAATTAAATGCAAAACCGGAAAAAACGCAATTCACCAGCGCGTATTGAACCGTGAACGCCGTACCGAACGGATCAATATTATATTGAGTATTGTGGCATCCCTAATATATATAGTTATTAGTTGTTATTTTATATACATGAGTACACATGTATACCATTTAGCATACAACATGTGAATTTTACATTTTGTGTGAAAACCAAATAAAAAGTTGATCACAAAAAAAAGAAAGGTTAAACTTTTTTTTATTATTTAAACAAGATGTAACTCATTTTTAAAAGTCAGTTTAACATAATCTAAGTTGAAATAACTTAAACATCCAAGTCGATTATACTACAAAAATTCAAAATTTGCCTTTTTTTTTACAGTGTATATTAGAGTCAGTGTCTCTGAACTCCTGAAACGCCTCCATTGTAGTCTTGAGTTTCCCTCTGGGAACCAACACGTCACAATACTCCTCATTATAATAATTAATATGCAGAATAAAGGGGCGGAGCCTGGCTGAGTGAGTTGGGACTGCTGGTTATGGTAAGGGGCGGGACATTTCCCATACACCAATCATAACACACTGCTCCATCCGACCAATCAGAGCACAGTGTGCTTTCAGAAGGAGGGGCTTCATAGAGAGGAACTAAACAGAGTTCCTGACAGACTGGGAAGAGAGGAGCCGCAACAATGGAGAATATGAGGAAATAATCAACATTCAAGCAGGAAAACCTGCTCTAGTAGAGGCAGAAACACATCAAGGCATTGCTTAGCTGTTTCAGGTGTGTTTGATTGGGGTTGTAACTAAACTGTGCAGGACAGTGGCCCTCCAGGACCTAGATTGGGGACCACTGAGATATGTAAAGTGACATAAGAAATTTGTTCTTGTTTCCTGGAAGAAAAAAAAAATCTAAATGTAGAGAGTTTTTGCTTAAAACAGGCAAAATGATCTGCCAATGGGGTGAGAAAAATAATCTTATTTCTGATTGGGACGGAAACAAGAAACAAGATTATTTTTCTCACCCCATTGGCAGATCATTTTGCCTGTTTTAAGCCAAAACTCACCTCATTTAGGTTTGATTTTCAACAAAACAAGAAAAAATATCTTATGTCATTTTACTTATATAGTAAATGCTCAAGAATTATTAGATATTTAGACTAAGAAACAAGACAAAATTACTAAGTAAGAAGAGCATTTTTTTTTTTTTTTTTGCAGTGTAGGACTCTCAAATGCCAGCAGATGCAAATGGTTTGAGTAAAAGATTGACGAAATTATGGAAATGGAGGGGTATCTAATCTAACCATGCAGAAGTGGCGCGGTGGGATGATCAAAGTTGAGAGTGTATTCCTCTCTTCTTTAGACTAAAGCAGGCAGATAGCCTCCTCTGACCCCACAGGAGAACAATCGATCCGCCGCTGTTTAATCTGGGCCGAGGTGACGGTGAAGATGAGCAAAGCAGACAGTCCCTAAGAGGCTGATAATAACAACAAGATATTTAGAGAGTCAAGAAGAATTAAAGCCAGACCACTAGACCAGCTGTTATTTAGGAGGAAATTTAGATTTATCTGCCAATATATCGGTTATCTAGCCTGACGTCATCATGCTCATATTCTAGTCTGATCCGGCTCCATTGGGCTGTGATTATGGGATGTTTCAACCGAACCAGGAAATAAAATGTGCCTTTAAAAACAGGCAACAAAATACATTTGGGTCCAAAAATAACAAAAACTACGACTTTATTCAGCATTGTCTTCTCTTCCGCGTTTGTGTTCAATCCTCAAATAAAGATTCAAACGGTTATGAATCAGCGAATTGATTCATGATTCGGATCGCCAGTGTCACGTGATTTCAGCAGCCTGACACGCGATCCGAATCATGAATCAATACGCTGATTCATAACCGTTTGAATCTTTAATCTTCATTACCGTTTCATTAATGACATAAATTTCATTTCTGGGTGAACTAACCCTTCAAGACATTTCTCTATTTTTGGCATAAAGGGCTCTTTA
Organism: Pseudorasbora parva; assembly: GCF_024679245.1. Classification (NCBI taxonomy): domain Eukaryota; kingdom Metazoa; phylum Chordata; class Actinopteri; order Cypriniformes; family Gobionidae; genus Pseudorasbora; species Pseudorasbora parva. The sequence continues at coordinate 1,827,684 of NC_090190.1, read as the reverse complement.
AAAAACCCTAGAACCCTAGTGTAATAAAAGAAATGAAAAGACAATCTATTTTAAAGGGATGCATCGATATGATAATCTAACAGATCATTTTATCAGTTTATATGCCAGCCGAATGTAGCCCCGCCCACGACATTTGAGGTCGGGAAGTTCGGTCTGGACTTAATCCATTGTGGAGCAACTATAGCCTGCCGTGGTCATCCTCAGCTCTAGTCAGGATATGAGTCTGATGCTCATTGGGCTGTGATTATGGGGCGTGTTTCAACCCAACCAGGAAAGACCTCGATTAGACAGACCGACAACCAATCAGAGCAGCGGAGCGATGTCAACAGAGCTCTGTGTTGCCAAGTCCGCGTTTTTTCCCACGGGTTGTTTTCTATGTCCGCGGGTTGAAGCGACTATTATGTGCACTGGACACTAGCAGTGCTACCGACACTCTTTGCTCCACTCTAACATCCTCCTTAGACAGTTTCTGCCCCCTTTCATCCAGACCAGCCCGCCCCACCCCATCTGCCCCCTGGCTGTCTGAAGTTCTCCGTGAACATCGCTCTGGACTCAGGGCGGCAGAGAGGAAATGGCAGAAATCTAAAAACAATACTGACCTTGCCTTTTATCAGTCTCTTCTCTCTTCTTTCTCTACAAATGTCTCCACTGCTAAAACAACATACTACCACAACAAAATCAACAATTGCTCTGACTCTCGCCAACTCTTTAAAACATTCTCCTCTCTCCTTTGTCCACCTCCTCCCCCTCCTTCATCAACTCTTACAGCTGATGACTTTGCATCATTTTTCACCAACAAAACAGCTCTCATTAGCAAACAGTTCTCCTCATCACTAACTGACACGCACATCTCAACAACTAACACGAACACGCTTCCATCCTTCTCTCCACTCTCCGAGGCAGATATTTCTAAACTCATCCTTTCCAATCACCCTACTACCTGTCCACTTGATCCTATTCCCACTCACCTCCTTCAGGCTATTTCTTCTTCAATCACTCCTGCACTCACTCACATTGTCAACACTTCTCTTCACACGGGCACCTTTCCCACAGCATTTAAGCAGGCTCGGGTAACCCCACTGCTTAAGAAACCCTCTCTGAATCCAGCACTTTTAGAAAACTACAGACCGGTATCCCTTCTGCCTTTCATTGCAAAGACCCTTGAGCGAGTTGTGTTCAATCAACTCTCTATGTTTCTTGAACGGGACAACCTCCTAGACAACAACCAATCCGGCTTCAAAAGCGGCCATTCGACCGAGACTGCCTTGCTCTCGGTAACTGAGGCACTGAGACTGGCAAAAGCAGCTTCCAAATCCTCAGTGCTCATTCTGCTGGATCTGTCTGCTGCTTTTGACACAGTTAACCACCAGATCCTCCTGTCAACACTTTAGAGGATGGGGATCTCAGGATCTGCTCTCCAGTGGTTCAGGTCTTACCTCTCTGGTAGGTCCTACAGGGTGTCATGGAGAGGTGAAGTGTCTAAGACACATCATCTAGCTACTGGGGTTCCCCAGGGCTCAGTCCTTGGACCACTTCTCTTCTCCATCTACATGTCATCATTAGGTTCTGTCATTCAGAAACACAGCTTCTCCTATCACTGCTATGCGGATGACACTCAACTCTACTCCTCATTTCAACCAGATGATCCTACAGTCAGTGTTCGTATCGCTGCCTGTCTGACAGACATTTCTGACTGGATGAAAGAGCATCATCTTAAACTCAATCTTGCAAAGACAGAATTACTTGTTTTCTCAACCAACCCAGCACTTCATCAAAATTTCTCCATTCAGCTTGGTTCATCGACCATAACTCCATCAAGGACAGCCAGGAACCTTGGAGTTGTGATCGCTGACCAGTTAAACTTCACTGACCACATTACTGCAACAGCCCGGTCCTGCAGATTTGCTTTATACAACATTAGAAAGATTAGACCCTTCCTATCAGAACAGGCTGCACAACTCCTGGTTCAAGCTCTTGTTCTCTCCAGACTGGATTATTGTAATGCTCTTCTGGCTGGGCTTCCAGCATGCACTATCAAACCCTTGCAGCTGATCCAGAATGCAGCGGCGAGAGTGGTCTTTAATGAGCCGAAGAGAGCGCATGTTACGCCTCTCTTCATCAAACTGCACTGGTTGCCAATGGCTGCTCGCATCAAATTCAAGGCACTAGTTATCGCCTACAAAACAACCTCTGGCTCTGCACCAATATACCTAAACTCACTTGTTCAGACTTACACACCCTCCAGAAGCTTGCGTTCTGCGAGTAAGCGGCGCCTCGTGGTTCCATCCCAAAGAGGCATGAAATCGCTCTCACGGACATTTTCCTGGACCGTTCCCACCTGGTGGAATGACCTGCCGATCTCAATTCGTGCTGCCGAGTCTGTAGCCATTTTTAAAAAACATCTTAAGACACATCTTTTCCATTTGCACTTGACCAATACAGAATAGCACTTACTGATCACCACAGCAACGACCAAAAGCGCACACTCCTGGATCATATCTACGTCTCTCATCCGGATTTGTGCCTTCAGGCGGGTATGTTACATAGTTATCATAACTATCAGAATCCAGTGTTCTGTATATTGCGTACGTGAGTTTTTGTTGTAGATGGCTATTGCTGCGCGTTTAGCTAGAATACAAAACCAACCCATTGGGCCACTGAATCTGCATTAACGACAACAGCTGGGGCAACAGCCTTAGTCCTAATGGGTTGTTATCATAGCTATCAAAATCCAGTGTTCGGCACTTTGCGGACGTGAGTTTTTGTTGTAGATGTCTGTCTTTAAAAAAAAAAATAAAAATTTGTTGTGTATTGTGCTAATTAATTGAGATTTCTTACAGCTCTTACAGGTTTTTGGCCTTGTCTGTTCCGTTGCTTCTATTACTCTACCCTTTTTTGTAAGTCGCTTTGGATAAAAGCGTCTGCTAAATGATTAAATGTAAATGTAAATGTCCGCGGGTTGAAGCGACTATTATGTGATATATAGACCCATGAGTGCGGATTTTTGCAGCAACCGTACCAAAATAACACACATTTTACCCCAAAGACAATTTTTTTTTTCCCGGAGAACCCCCTGAGAAGCTATTGTTTAGGGCTGTAGTTGGCGGGTTTTGTTGTAAAACTTGGCAACCCTGTCTGCGCGTGCGCTGGAATACACGATCTTTGCCAGTGTTGTAAAAAAATAAAATAATTTATGATACACAGAGCACTGACCCAACATGATCATCATTACTGAGAGAAATAGTGAAGGTGATGCAGATACAAACAAGCTCTCCGTTTAGGAGTCGAACAAATATAATCCAAACCCCTTTGATGACGTGATGATTATGGTACTGTTGATCATCTGTCCGTCATCGGCTAAAGCCCGCCCTGATGATCTCATTGGTCAGTTTCTGTTGATCATCTGTCAGTCATCGGCTAAAGCCCGCCCTGATGATCTCATTGGTCAGTTTCTGTTGATCATCTGTCAGTCATCGGCTAAAGCCCGCCCTGATGATCTCATTGGTCAGTTTCTGTTGATCATCTGTCCGTCATCGTCTAAAGCCCGCCCTAATGATCTCATTGGTCAGTTTCTGTTGATCATCTGTCCGTCATCGGCTAAAGCCCGCCCTGATGATCTCATTGGTCAGTTTCTGTTGATCATCTGTCCGTCATCGGCTAAAGCCCGCCCTGATGATCTCATTGGTCAGTTTCTGTTGATCATCTGTCCGTCATCGGCTAAAGCCCGCCCTGATGATCTCATTGGTCAGTTTCTGTTGATCATCTGTCCGTCATCGGCTAAAGCCCGCCCTGATGATCTCATTGGTCAGTTTCTGTTCAGAGATAATTACTCCTCTATGGATCGAGGCCAGACCGAACCGCCCAACCTAAAAAATTGTGGGCGGGGCTAAGTCCGGCTGGCATCCAGGCTAGAGCAACTATTCCCGAACCAGAGCTGTTCGACCAATCACATTGTGAGGGCAGGCTGTAAACGATGATTGACAGACGATCAACAGTAACATCACCAAAGAGCCTTGGGTTAAATTCATTCGAATCCTAAACGGAGAACTTGTTCGTATATGCATTCACCTTTCTCTCAGAAGTGATGATCGTGTTGGGAAGTACTCCGTGTATCCTGAAATTATTCTTACAACAGCGGCAAATATCATTCGCACCACTGATCTCTATATAAGTTAGCAGTCATTTTCTTCTTCTGCTTCTTTTATGTGTCAAAGTAACATCCACATGGATGGAGGACCCAAGGTTTCCCAGCAGAACATTGGCCAAAGCATCACACTGCCTCCGCCGGCTCGCCTTCTTCCCATAGTGCATCCTGGGGCCATGTGTTCCCCAGGTAAGCCACACACACACACACACACACACACACACACACACACACACACACACACACACACACACACACACACACACACACACCCGGCCATCCACGTGACTGACATGTATTTTCCTTTTAGTAAGTCTAAATTCTCCATATTGCCTCTCAATTAATATGAATAATAGTTAATCATCAAAAACATCAAAAACAAGAATTAGCAAAATGATTTTTGAAATAGAGTTTAAAATGCCACTGCTGGACATAAACTTTCAAAATGTGGAAAATACAGACATCTTGTTATAATTCTTATTCTTTACAAATATAATGTCTTAACTATCTTGTCAACTGTGGTTCTAACAAGAAAAATTATTTTTTCACTTTTTTCTTCACTAGCCAGCTGCATTAGAGACAATCCCTCACCCGTCCTGCTCTCTCCATGAAGAGATCGTGGATAGTGGCGTCGGGAATACTGAAAGGATCAAATGTTTTTGAAGTGGACAAGCTTTTGACAAGTGCCTGAGAAGAGGATTCAGCAGGTCAGAAGCAGACTTCAGGAGAGAGACGGACCTGCACAGTAGATTTATAACAGGCCAAAATCAAATAGGTGTAAATAAAGGAGTGGAAAGTGCTACACAGCTGCCCTCTACTGGTAAAATAAGCAACCACATCATCCACGATTCAGTCACAGCTTTGGCTTTTACTACAAAAACACACAAAAACACATCAAAACACACATCAAAACACACAAAAACACACATCAAAACACACAAAAACACATCAAAACACACATCAAAACACACAAAAACACACATCAAAACACACAAAAACACATCAAACACACAAAAACACACATCAAAACACACAAAAACACACATCAAAACACACAAAAACACACATCAAAACACACAAAAACACATCAAACACACAAAACACACATCAAACACACAAAACACACATCAAAACACACAAAAACACATCAAAACACACATCAAAACACATCCAAACACACAAAACACACAAAAACACACATCAAAACACACAAAAACACATCAAAACACACAAAAACACACATCAAAACACACAAAAACACATCAAAACACACATCAAAACACATCCAAACACACAAAACACACAAAAACACACATCAAAACACACAAAAACACACATCAAAACACACAAAAACACATCAAAACACACAAAAACACACATCAAAAAACACAAAAACACATCAAAACACACAAAAACACATCAAAACACACAAAAACACATCAAAACACACATCAAAACACATCCAAACACACAAAACACACAAAAACACACATCAAAACACACAAAAACACACATCAAAACACACAAAAACACATCAAAACACACAAAAACACACATCAAAACACACAAAAACACGTCAAACACACAAAACACACATCAAAACACACATCAAAACACACAAAAACACACATCAAAACACACATCAAAACACACAAAAACACACATCAAAACACACATCAAAACACACAAAAACACACATCAAAACACACATCAAAACACATCCAAACACGTCAAACACACAAAACACACATCAAAACACACAAAAACACACATCAAAACACACATCAAAACACACATCAAAACACACAAAAACACATCAAAACACACATCAAAACACACAAAAACACACATCAAAACGCACAAAAACACATCAAACACACAAAACACACATCAAAGCACACATCAAAACACACAAAAACATATCAAAACACACAAAAACACATCAAACACACAAAACACACATCAAAACACACAAAAACACACATCAAAACACACAAAAACACACATCAAAACACACAAAAACACATCAAACACACAAAACACACATCAAACACACAAAACACACATCAAAACACACATCAAAACACACAAAAACACACATCAAAACACACAAAAACACACATCAAAACACACAAAAACACATCAAAACACACATCAAAACACATCCAAACACACAAAACACACAAAAACACACATCAAAACACACAAAAACACATCAAAACACACAAAAACACACATCAAAACACACAAAAACACATCAAAACACACATCAAAACACATCCAAACACACAAAACACACAAAAACACACATCAAAACACACAAAAACACACATCAAAACACACAAAAACACATCAAAACACACAAAAACACACATCAAAACACACAAAAACACATCAAACACACAAAACACACATCAAAACACATCCAAACACACAAAACACACAAAAACACGTCAAACACACAAAACACACATCAAAACACACATCAAAACACACAAAAACACACATCAAAACACACATCAAAACACACATCAAAACACACATCAAAACACACATTAAAACACACATCAAAACACACATCAAAACACACAAAAACACACATCAAAACACACATCAAAACACACATCAAAACACACATCAAAACACACATTAAAACACACATCAAAACACACAAAAACACACATCAAAACACACATCAAAACACACATCAAAACACACAAAAACACACATCAAAACACACATCAAAACACACATCAAAACACACATCAAAACACACATCAAAACACACATCAAAACACACATCAAAACACACATCAAAACACACAAAAACACACATCAAAACACACATCAAAACACACAAAAACACACATCAAAACACACATCAAAACACATCCAAACACACAAAACACACAAAAACACGTCAAACACACAAAACACACATCAAAACACACAAAAACACACATCAAAACACACATCAAAACACACAAAAACACACATCAAAACACACATCAAAACACATCCAAACACACAAAACACACAAAAACACGTCAAACACACAAAACACACATCAAAACACACAAAAACACACATCAAAACACACATCAAAACACACATCAAAACACACAAAAACACACATCAAAACACACATCAAAACACACATCAAAACACACAAAAACACACATCAAACACACAAAAACACATCAAAACACACATCAAAACACACATCAAAACACACATCAAAACACACATCAAAACACACAAAAACACACATCAAAACACACATCAAAACACACAAAAACACACATCAAAACACACATCAAAACACATCCAAACACACAAAACACACAAAAACACGTCAAACACACAAAACACACATCAAAACACACAAAAACACACATCAAAACACACATCAAAACACACAAAAACACACATCAAAACACACATCAAAACACATCCAAACACACAAAACACACAAAAACACGTCAAACACACAAAACACACATCAAAACACACAAAAACACACATCAAAACACACATCAAAACACACATCAAAACACACATCAAAACACACAAAAACACACATCAAACACACAAAAACACACATCAAACACACAAACACACAGTGGAGTGGAGATGAAGTCGATCAGAGAGCGTAGGCCATCCCACCGGCCCACAGTGGAGTCAGGATGGCCAGCCTGGGCTGTAAGATGGGCTCCGTGTAGCCCTTAAGGGCCCTAAAGGCCTCGGGGAGACGGATGCAGACGTCCGGTCCGCTGGAGGAGTCTCCAAACCTCCACACCCCGAGGCCTGAGGACGTTTCTCTGAGCCCAGTGTGAACATTAAAGGTGGTTTTAATCAAGTTCTTCTCTTCTTTGCTTCAGGAATGATGTGAGGATCTGAATCTATGAGCCGAAGGATCCTCTGAATATTTAAAGGGGCTTAATGTGTTGTATGAACTATGATAATCTATCAACATATGATGGGATCAACTCTTCAGATGTTACGGCTCATATGAGTTATATAAACTATATAATAATAAGATGTTTTTATTTTATTTTATAGCCCCTGTCAGGAACCCAAGGTCGCATTACAGTGGAGTAAGAGTGTAATCAATTAATTTACTAATGAAAAACAAGAAACAGTTTGCATGTTTATTTGATCAAACTGAACTGCTCACACAAACACTCAAGTCTCCGTTCAGCTCAAGGGTTTGAAAAGAGCAGGAGACCAATAATATCCTTCAGAAGGTCTCTTCAGTATAATCAAATACTGTAAAGTGAAATGTAATAGTCACAGCCCTCGGTCGCATCCCGTCCTCATAATAATAATGCATTTGTGTAAAATAGCCGGATATTTTAAGGGTAAAGAGCAGATATAGCGCGCTCAGTGCCCTGCAGATGCCATATCACTTGTTTTGTAGCAGAATAAACTGCTAGTCATAAAAAAATGCAATGTATCGTAATTAAAGATGTATTCGGAGGAACGAGTAAATAGCCAAGAGTACAAGATGCTCATATTTTTTATACTCAGTAAAACTACAAAGTAGCCAAAAAGACTCTCAAGTTCAGTAACTAATTCAATTTACTTTAGTTCACATAGAGCTGGTTTTGCTTACATTAACCCCGCTCTGTGTTAATTAAATTAAACCCAGTTCAGTATCAGTACCAACATATATATATATTTTTTCAAAAGAACATTTATTATTATTATTATTATTATTGATAATAATAATAATTACTTGAACTTTGTTTTTTTTTTGCAACATTTCTAGACCATGACCCTCCAGCAGTGTTATTTATGTTTTTAATTTTAAATATTGCTATTGTTTATTTAGTTTATTATTTATTTTCATTTATTTTTAGTTTATTTATTTTTAGTCCCAATCAATACTTTTTGTGCTTCAATAAACTAAACGAAAATTAGAAAGTTGCTTTAGTTTTTCAATTTCATAAAAAAAAAATTCATTTAATTTTTTAATTTATAAAAATTAAATATTAAAAAAAAATATTAAATTTTTTTTAATACATTTTTTTATTAAAAGTTATTTTTATGTTATCAAAAAAAGAAGTTTAATTTTAATTAAAAATGTATACTTTAAATATAATTTTTATTTTATTTAAAATGTATTTTATTTTAATATTTTATTTTATTTAAAAATTGTATTTTATTTAAAATTTTATTTTATTTAATTTTTTTTCAAATAATTTTAATATTTTATTTTATGTCATTTAATTTAAAAAATGTATTTTATTTATAAAAAAATATTTTATTTAAAACATTTATTTTATTTTATTTTATTTTAATTGTGTTCTTCACCAGGTGCAGAATGGCTGCAGTCCTCGGCGTTTACCAGCAGATGGCGGCATTGTTTCTCAAACGGCTCCACATTTCTCTCTTCGTTTCTGGGACAATAGGCCGACCTGACAACCCATCAGTGCAGCTCCTCGTTTAGCATAATTGAGTGAGAAGTGAGAACATGTGGGTACCAGCTGTTCGCCCTGGGCAGAGAGTGTGTAATGGTGTGTGTGTGTGTGAGAGAGAGATCTAGAGTTGTGTACCTGTAACGCACAAACCCTAAATAACAACTTAAACGAGCCTCTAATGTGCATAACAGCCCCACACACTCTCATTGTCAAGGTGTGTGTCGAGTGGATGTGTCATGACATCGGTCTAATACAGAATAAATTCATTACTATGGAAATCTGGGGCATTATTAAAACTAAAAAGAATTGATGCAGTGGTGGTATGCCTTTGTTTTGTAATGAATGTTTGATTATGAACACCCGTTCCCCTCTGGCTCGGGCCTGGAGACGCTGAGGTGATGATATTATTCCAGATCATGGCTTCAGATGACACCAGATGACACCAGAAGAAGAGCCTTTCAACAAAAGCTCGACGCTCTATTGTTTTAAGCGAGGATGAGGAGAGCGGACAGATATTCCACGAGAACAGAACACACACACAACTGCTCCAAAAGCCATCAGTTCCATCGGGTCTGACAGAGGAACATTCCTGCATCATCAAGTGTGTGTGTGTGTGTGTGTGTGTGTGTGTGTGTGTGTGTGTGTGTGTGTGTGTGTGTGTGTGTGTGTGTGTGTGTGCCCTTGTTTATATTACACCTACATATCACCTACATTGTGGGGACCAGCCAGCGGTGTGTGTGAGAGAGTGAGTGTGTGTGTGTGTGTGTGTGTGTGTGTGCGTGTGCGTGTGTGTGTGTGTGAGAGAGAGAGAGTGAGAGTGAGTGTGTGTGTGCGTGTGTGAGAGAGTGAGTGCGTGTGTGTGTTGGGTAGGTTTAGGGGCAGGGGCAGTGTGTTTGTGTGTGAGCCTGTTTATGTGGTTTATGAGGACACAAATGTGTATAACTACATGGGTATTACACTGGTATTACACTATAAATGTGGTTTATGGGGACATATCAAATGTCCTCATAATTCAAATGGCCTTAAAAACATACTAAATGATGTTTTTTTGAGAAAGTAAAAATGCAGAATGTTTCCTGTGATGGGTAGGTTTAGGGGCAGTGTGTGTGTGTGTGTGTGTTGGGTAGGTTTAGGGGCAGGGGCAGTGTCTGTGTGTGTGTGTGTTGGGTAGGTTTAGGGGCAGAGGCAGTGTGTGTGTGTGTGTGTGTTGGTTAGGTTTAGGGGCAGTGTAGGGGGATCGAAAATACGGTTTGTACAGTATAAAAAACATTACGAATAAAGATAGTGACCCAGACGTGTGTGTGTGTGTGTGGCTGGTCGTGTTTTGTGGCCAAGCCAGTAGAAGCTCTATGCTGAAAATGTTCTCTGAAAATATTTGTGCTCGGTTTCTGCCAGGCAGATTTAGAGCCCAGACAGAATTCCCCGAGTTGTGTTTGGACTCCGCGAGCTGGACTCTCATTGGCTCGAGGCGGAATCTGACGTGTGTGAGACGCTCTTCATTCTGGACAGCCAATCCTGATGAAGGATCAGAAGAAAACCCTCTCCTCACTGCCAGTCAATGAGCACCACAACATCTACTCATCTAAACCTAATCGTGTGTGTGGTCATGTTTTTGTGACATATGAGGACTCAAATGTGTATAATGCCATGGGTATGACACAGGTATTACAGGAGAGGGTGAAATATGAGGACATTACCCATGGCCCCACTTTTCAAAAGGCTTATAAATCACACAAGAGGAGTTTTTATGAGAAAGTAAAAATGCAGAATGTTTCCTGTGATGGGTAGGTGACACACACACACACACACACACACACACACACGTCGTGTTTCCATGTTTTATGGGGACTTTCCATAGGCGTAATGGATTTCATACTGTACAAACTGGACATCCTATCCCCCTACACTGCCCCTAAACCTACCCATCACACACACACACACACACACACACAGACACACACACACACACACACACACACACACACACACACACACACACACACACACACATTATATATTTGCAAACTTTAGATGTGATGAATCGATTTGACAGCACTAGTAAAAATACATAAATATGTTAAATATAAAATGTTAATGTTAAGTTAAAAAGTAATAATTTAGATTTATTCTTACAATCAATAAAACAATGCACAGGATTTTATCCTAAAACCAATGAAGGAAAACTGAGCAAATAAAGGGTGTGTGTGTGTGTGTGTGTGTGTGTGTGTGTGTGTGTGTGTGTGTGTGTGTGTGTGTGTGTGTGTGTGTGTGTGTGTGTGTGTGTGTGTGTGTGTGTGTGTGTGTGTGTGTGTCTTTTACACCGTATTTTATAGCTTTTAAATACAAAACTCGCCCACCATCATCTGCCGTACACCAATGCCTCAGGCCGGATTAACACAGTTATCAAAGTGCATTATTAAAAATCTCAATCTTCAGTTTTGTGCATCTGTCTCTTCATCGTTACCTCATCGTCAGCTGCTCTTTTTAATGAGAAACGTTTCGTTGTAAATGTGACCGCGATCAGATGAAGGTCAGCCAAAGGCCACCATCGCTCGCTAACCAACAAAAGGAAGAAGTTTCGTCAGGGCGAACGACAGCAGGGATCCATACTGCACATTCCAGCTTTATGACTGTCTATAAAGCCTCCTGGAGCGATTGAAGAGGCGGAGAGAAGGAGCGAGCAACAGGGGAGTTTCCTATACAGTGTCACGGAAAAGATTCTCCCTCTCACACACACACTTTCTGCTAGACCACAACTATAAAAATTAAAGGGATAGTTCACCCAAAAATGAAAATGTGTTTATCTGCTGACCCCAGGGCATCCAACATGTAGGTTTGTTTGTTTCTTCAGGAGAACACAAATGAAGATTTTTAAAGCTCCACTGTGTGATATTTTCCCCCATCTAGCGGTGTAAAGGTTTATGACCATCAAGTGAATAATAGTTTCTGATTTCGTTTTAACTCCTACGGTGGCTGATTTAGTCCAAGATTAACATGGCAATCCCCCTCTTCAAATTCGGCACGGTGCCATCGAGTGTTAAAACGCGAAAGGCAAAGCTTGAATTTACGGGTATGTCCCTCTTTGGCTACTGTACTTTCAAGATGGAGGAGCAACATGGCGACCGGCATTCGAACCCCTCACCCGTATGTATTTTCAGTGGCATATTATAAACTTACGAGAATACTTTATTACTCGAAAGAAGTAAATATACATTAATGAGCACATATATTTTTTAAAGAACTAAGTGTTTTTAGCTAAGAATAAACTAAAAAAGTTACACAGTGTAGCTTTAACTCAACCGTTGCTCGTATAATGATGTGAATGGGTAACAATTCTATGAGAGTAACAAAAACATGCTTAGGCAACGTGCACAAAAACCCTGCTGCTCCTGACGACACATTGATGTGTTAAGACACGAACCGATCGGTTTCTGTGAGAAACACAACAGTATTTATGGTATTTCTTTACCTCATATCCAGACGAATCTCATCTAGTGTTCCCATCCGCCGTTACTTCCATCTGGTAATCCATCTGGTGGCGTGATCATAGATATATATTATGTAGATTCGGCTGATCCGCGCAGGCACTAATGAGGAATCTACATAATATATCTATGATCACGCCAGTTTGACCTTACCAGACGGAAGTAATGGTGAATTTTTTTTTTTTTTTTTTTTAAATCTAATTATTATTATTTAAAAATCTTCATTTGTGTTCTACTGGAGAAACAAACACACCTACATGGATGCCCTGGGGGTCAGCAGATAAACATCACAGGCTCATTTTTGGGTGAACTAACGCTTTAACTCATAGACCCAAATACTATAAAGGCCGATTCGGACGGCCCATGAGGACATCATTTGTGTAATTTGTGATTTTATGCTGTGGTGATTACGAGCTCGGCGCATTCAAGTGCTCTGTTGTCGGAAAGAACAGAAATCATTAAAAAAAAATGGTTTATTGTTGCTTATGAATTGCAGCAAAACTGACCGCACACTGAATCCAAAAAAGACTGAAGTCTAGGAAAATAAAACATTTATTTTGTCAATTGCATGGTGCAATAAAGTGAAAGTGAGTTCAAAACAGAGGAGTATGAGCATGTTTCAGCAGATTGCTATCCTCACTGCTCAAAATGCTACAAACATTCACCCAATTCAAAGCCATCAGCTTAATCCAATCATCACAATCATCAATCAACATCGATAACAATCAGTTATCAGCAAGAGAGTCTGAAAAGCAATGAACATAACACAATCTACATGAAATATACATTCAAAGCTATGAAAACAACAATACATGTTGAAGAAAATTACAAGAAACGAGAGAGTTCAAGTTCTTCGTTCATGCATCAGGAAATAAAGTGCAAAAATCCAAAATGCCCTTCTTTGCAATAATTGCCTATTAATTGGGAAATATTATTTAGGACTGCCATGATGGTTAGTTCATGGCAACATTTCATTTTTCCAATAAGTAGAAAGTTTAAATAGAATTGTGCCTTTTATCTGCATTATACCTTTATATTTTCTTACCTAATTCAATTTAGCTTGCATCATTTATTATGTCAAGTTACTACATTTAATCAGTAAATTAGAATAATAAGACACAATATGACCGATACCAATTAAATTAAATCAACTAAATTTACCTGTTTAACTTTAGTGAGTGTGTGTGATGTCGCTGTTTGAGCAGAAACAACATCTGCAAAGTTACGACGCTCAAAGCTCAAAGCAAATCCCGGCACCCTTTCAAGAAGAGGGTGGAGCTTCAAGAAGAGGGTGGAGCTTCATGAAGAGGGTGGGGCTTCAAGAAGAGGGTGGATCTTCAAGAAGAGGGTGGAGCTTCAAGAAGAGGGTGGGGCTTCAAGAAGAGGGTGGAGCTTCAAAAAGAGGGTGGAGATTCAAAAAGAGGGTGGGGCTTCAAGAAGAGTGTGGCGCATCAAGAAGAGGGTGGAGCTTCAAGAAGAGGGTGGAGATTCAAAAAGAGGGTGGGGCTTCAATAAGAGGGTGGAGCTTCAAAAAGAGGGTGGAGATTCAAAAAGAGGGCGGGGCTTCAAGAAGAGTGTGGCGCATCAAGAAGAGGGTGGAGCTTCAAGAAGAGGGTGGAGATTCAAAAAGAGGGTGGGGCTTCAAGAAAATGGTGGAGCTTCAAGAAGATGGTGGAGCTTCAAGAAGATGGTGGAGCATTCAAGATGATGGTGGAGCATTCAAGAAGAGGGTGGGGCTTCAAAAAGAGGGTGGGTGCTTCAAGAAAAGGGTGGAGCTTCAAGAAGAGGGTGGGGTTTCAAAAAGGGTGGGCTTCAAAAAGGGTTGGGGCTTAAAGAAGGTGGAGCTTCAATAAGAGGGTGGGGCTTCAATAAGTGGGTGGAGCTTCAAGAAGAGTGTGGGGCTTCAATAAGTGGGTGGAGCTTCAAGAAGACGGTGGGGCTTCAATAAGTGGGTGGAGCTTCAAGAAGACGGTGGGGCTTCAATAAGTGGGTGGAGCTTCAAGAAGACGGTGGGGCTTCAATAAGTGGGTGGAGCTTCAAGAAGAGGGTGGGGCTTCAATAAGAGGGTGGAGCTTCAAGAAGAGGATGGAGCTTCAAGAAGACGGTGGGGCTTCAATAAGTGGGTGGAGCTTCAATAAGATGGTGGGGCTTCAAGAAGAGGGTGGAGCTTCAAAAGCTCATGTTAGCAGCTCCAGTTACCTCACACAGGTTCATGTCCAATTATCAACTAGGAAACTATGTTAGACATGAAGGCAGCAATAATCATTTCAGAATCTGCCTGAGAAATCCAATCCTCTGAGAAATCCAATCCCATCCAAATACAAATGTCTCATGTTGTATTATATCGTAACGCTTCTCCTCGTGTGTTTTTTTGACCGAGCAACCGTTTGCCCACCAGTCTAGCAAATTAGCAGCTTACTGAAGTTTCTGTGGCACAATTGAGTTGCTACAGTATTTTAATTAGTTTGCAAGAGTCCAGAACTCTCGAGACCTAGAAGAAGGTCAAGCAATCCATCACAGTGAGGACAAAGAAACACATTTGCCAATAGCAGATTCTCAATTTCACTTAGACATGACTTCATCAAACCCAAACATCAGCACAAATGTCCCCAGGGAGGCGTTTCTACGTGAGTGCCTGGCCCAACGGGCCAAAATGAAACTTTTTCCAAGTGTTTTCCTTTCGTCTCAATCCCTGAGGCTGGTCCACCCCTCCTTCTCCTATCTTTCCCTCTGTTTTACCGTCTAGACGCTGATTGGAGCCCTTGGCTATGACAAAGATGATGTATTACAAGCGATACTCATTGGCTGAACTTTGGCCATTGGTTTAGCCCACTACATTTTACACCTCTGTTTCAAGGCTGAAGCTCGGCGGTTCAGTCAGTTTTGATGAGCAGGTCAATGCCATTCTGTCAGAGCTTTCCGTTGAAATGAGACGAGAACAGAAGGTGTTGTATTGCCTCTGTGCTCAGAGCATTTCTGATCAGAATCTCACAATCTTTATGACAGCTTGTTGACAGTTAGCAACTAAAGCTATAAACAAAAAACTAAATATATAGTTGGGAATCAATCAGAAGAGAGAGTGGGCGGACTCTCTCTGCAAACACACTACACTCGCAACCAAATCAATCCCAAAATCACAGCCAATCAGAAGAGAGTGGGCGGAGTCTCTCTGTAAACACACTACACTCACAACCAAATCAATCCCAAAATCACAGCCAATCAGAAGAGTGTGGGCGGAGTCTCTCTGTAAACTCACTGCACTCGCAACCAAATCAATCCCAAAATCACAGCCAATCAGAAGAGTGTGGGCGGAGTCTCTCTGCAAACACACTAAACTCGCAACCAAATCAATCCAAAATCACAGCCAATCAGAGAAGAGAGTGTGTGGGCGGAGTCTCTCTGAAAGTACACTGCACTCGCATCCAAATCAATCCCAAAATCACAGCCAATCAGAAGAGTGTGTGGGCGGAGTCTCTCTGTAAACACACTGCACTCGCAACCAAATCAATCCAAAATCACAACCAATCAGATGAGCGTGTGGGTGGAGTCTCTCTTGAAGCGCACTGCCCTCACAACCAAATCAATCCAAAATCACAGCCAATCAGAAGAGCTCCAATCACAAAAACTTTAATTAAAAGATGGCTTTTATCGCGCAGCGTTGCATCATGTCTGGTTAGGACATGTTGTGAGTCATTGTGTTGTCCAAACAAATTGCATGAGTTGTAATTGAACAGTTGCTCAGGCATCTGTCTCATTGCGTTGTGAACGGCTCACATGGCTTGATGTGTCTCAATGGTTCGATGCTAACAGCCTCTTGATTAGTGCAAGGATTATGTTTGCTAGATGTATGGAGCTCAATGACCATCTGCTTTATGAGGGTTTTTAATCCGTGTGTGGGTGATCACATTGATTGGTGGAAATGGCCGTATGCGACGCAGCGAATAAAGGAATCTCAGAAAGCGCCAGAAAGAGAGGGCTGATCTTCTGCAGTGTCTTACACGGCTTTCAAATCCAACATCCTCCGACGTCAAGGTCTTTTCTAAGCTTTCCCACACAGACTCACTTTCCTCTTTCCTCACACACTTTCCTCACACACTGTATATAGACGCTCAACATTCGGAAGGATTTCTAACCCCAAAACTCTCCCTGGAGAATTCAGGCTTCAAAACAACCTCTGAAAGAGCCCCTTTATAAACTTCATTTACTGGTCATGCACAAACAAAATTGTCTCTAACTACACACACACACACACACACACACACACACGTTTGTTTTTGTGACATATGGGGACATTCCATAGGCGTAATGGTTTTTATCCTGTACAAACCATATTTTCTATCCCCTTACACTGCCCCTGCCCCTAAACCTACTCATCACACACACACACACACACACGCGCGCACACACACACGCGCGCACACACACGCGCAACCCCTAAACCTACCCATCACAGGAACCATTCTGCATTTTTACTTTCTCGAAAAAACTCATCCTGTATGATTTATAAGTGGGGACCGTAATATAAACAAGGGCACCAATACACACACACACACACACACACACACACACACACACACACACGATCACCCTGTAATTTGCACCACTGTTAAATTCCACTGCACCAGTGGCATTCAGGATACAGTTTTTTGGGGGGGTGAAGAACATACTAATTCGATTTCGGACACATTGATATCGATATTCTCCATGTACACCAATCCCAGACAGCAAAATATGGTCAGCCCAGATCTAGGCTGCAGTCTGGGTATAATATGGAGCTTTTGCACTGCATGGTAATGCTTGGTGCGGCTCGGTACGGTTTGGCTTGGCCTGCTTTACTTTTCCACTAAGTAAAAAATTCGGGACAGTCCGGAAATCTACACGGATGGTCCGAATCTGGCCCTAATTGACCTGAAAATTATACTAAAGCAAAATCTTGAGTAGTTATTGTCTGATAAACATTAAAAACTGTCTACAGAGGTTGAGACGTCCGGCAACCACCCCCGTCGGCTGCAGCATCTTTTTTCTAAGTTCTTAAAAAAATACTGTAGGCGGTGTGAGCTGACGTCGGGCCTCCACGACCTATAGGCTATAGCTGTGTGAGTTTAAAGTTTTATTGTGTCTATACATGTATCTTATTAATCTATATGCAAAAAGACAATACGACCTTTTTGTCCCCATTTCGTTTTAATCCTTGATTGAAGCTCGCATAAAGGAGTAATTTATTTCTCACGGCACTGTGTACAAAAAAAATGCTTCACTACACAAATATTTCTTTATTTTTGTTTAAAGGTGCACTATGTAGTATTTTTGCAGTAAAATATCCAAAAACCACTAGGCCAGTGTTATATATTTTGTTCAGTTGAGTACCTACAATATCCCAAATGCCAACTATTTGTAAATTGTGAGAAAATTGCTATTTTAACTGAGGACCGGGACGTGTCAGCATAGCGTTTGAGGGAGTCGCCTGTCAATCGCGTCATATCTGCGCTACCCTCGGTTTCGGGTTTTATTTGGCAGGAGCGCTTTACTCTTAGCAGTGTGAACAAGTGAACGCACGGAGTAACGTCATAACATCATTTTTAAACACACTTAAATGTATCTAATATGATAAACAGAGCTACATTACCTCAAAATCATAACCGGAAGGGCGGATCAGTGAAGGCACCCGGCGACTGTGTCCCGTCCCGTCATAATAAAAGTCCCGGTGTTCGCGAGGCGGGTATTTGTTTAACAATCGCTCCAGCGGCCGTGCTCAGCTCCACAACACTCGGTCCTGCTCTGCTTCACTACAGTAACGTTAATAACCGCATCCATGAACATGATTTCTGCCCGTGTCCTATTTCCCACCGGCTGTGAGGTGAAGACCACATGTCCCAAGATACTGCGCTCACACCTGGCGTCATCAAACTACGCCTTTGTTTAGAATAGGTGCCCTCCAGTGGACGGAAAGTTGCATAGTGCACCTTTAAGCGTATTAGTGTTAGGCAACAGAAAGTTCTGATTCCTGCACTGTTACTTACACTCTAAAAAATGCTGGGTTAAAAACAATCCAAGTTGGGTTGAAAATGGACAAACCCAGAAATTGGGTTGTTTGAATGGGTCCATTCACAAGGTTCAAACAACCCAATTTCTGCGTTTGTCCATTTTCAACCCAACTTGGATTGTTTTTAACCCAGCATTTTCTGGAGTGTACAACAGTCATTGAATTTTTATTCATTTCACCACAACATTTGAGCTCATGATTTTAATGTAGTGTTTTTTACTAGAACACAGACTGTTGATCTTTGAAGAAAAAATATGTTTGGTTCAGGTTTTAAATTAGTTATCTTTTATTATTGGCTAGTAAAGCTACACTCTTAAAAATGCTGGGTTAAAAACAACCCAAGTTGGTTGAAAATGGACAAACACAGAAATTGGGTTGTTTGAACACAGTGAATGAACCCAATCAAACAACCCAATTTCTGGGTTTGACCATTTTCAACCCAACTTGGGTTGTTTTTAACCCAGCATTTTTTAGAGTGTATGCAATCTAATATCACAGAAGCCCCCCATCCCTTCACTCCAGACCGCAGACAAACCCATAAATATAAAATGTCTTAAACTGTGTGTGAAGATGAACGGGTGTCATCTTCAGGTCTTACGGGTGTGGAGCGACATTAGGGAGAGGAGTTAATGACAGACATTTCATTTTTGGCTGAACTAACCCTTTAAGCGAGCCATGCAGTGGAAACGCACCAATAGTGATCGTTCACGTAGCTGGCGGAAAAACTTCCATCAGAAGAGTTCAAAATAAGCCGTCCAATCATGTGTCTCCAATGATTGAATGATTGCCCAGAATGATGCCATCAAAACCAGCTGGATGCTTCTCCTAGTGGAGCTATATTTGATCAACGGCTCTTTTGATCCTGCTATTATATTCGAGTAAGGTAGCACATATCGTGAAGCGTGATGGACCGCAGGTGTGAAGAGGCCATTTGCTTTCAGCTCCAGTGCTTTAGAGAGTCTGTAGAAGCACCTGGACCTTCTCAACAGAGCTTTCTAAACAGCCATTTCTCAAACCACACAGCAATTACCAGCGCAACAGCAGGGTTTAGACACACACACACACACACACACACACACACACACACACACACACACACACACACACACACACACACACACACACACACACACACACACACACACACACACACACACACACACACACACACACACACACACACACAACAAACAAACACACACACACGTCTGGTTCACTATCTTTGTGGGCACTCTCCATAGACGTAATGGTTTTTATACCATACAAAACCGTATTTTCTATCCCCTTACACTGCTCCTGCCCCTAAACCTACCCATCTCACACACACGCGCACACACACGTGCACACACACACGCACACAAACGCACACGCACACAAACGCACACGCACGCACACGCACACACACAAAACTGAAAACGAGCTGAGAGGATACAGTAATTGAAGTTTAGTCATGGCAGGTGTGTGTGTGTGTGTGTGTGTGTGTGTGTGTGTGTGTGTGTGTGTGTGTGTGTGTGTGTGTGTGTGTGTGTGTGTGTGTGTGTGTGTGTGTGTGTGTGTGTGTGTGTGTGTGTGTGTGTGTGTGTACGACCTTTGTGTGAGTGAGGGTCTGCTTCCCATCCGAGCCAGCTGTGTTGTTATTTTATCATCCACGAAGGAGACCAGCTTCTTTCATAACTAGCCCTGTCGCCATAGACACGGCTGTTTGCTTTTTTATGGTACACCTGCAGGAAAAGTCAGTCAGCAACATTTTCCTGGCTTCAGGCGAACACAAATATTTGGAAAGAATATTTTGACCTCAAGTCGCTTTTTTTAAATGAAGGAAAAAACGAAAAATGTATGTATCATTCCTCCAAATGCACTCTCTCTCTCTTTCACTCACTCACTCACACACACACACACACACACACACACACACACACGCACAGTTTACCTAATTTTCCATGAATTTTATATCCGTGAACGGTGGGATCTAATTCTATCCATTTTCCTCTGCATTGATTCGCTGAATTTCATAATAAAGTTGTCTCTTGAGCTGTGCCAGATCGATAAAGCCCTATCAGACGCCGCTGTGATCACTGGAGAAAGAAGAGTGTCATTAGTTCTTGATGAAAGAAGACCTTGAAAAATGGATTAGATGTTTCACAAGTTCAGAGCAAAAGAGCAGCGAGGAAAACACGAGACAGCTGCAGATATCAGTCTGTAATAAAGAGAGGAGGAGCTATCTATCTAATCCCAGCCACCGTTCCATCCACCCATCCACTGTTCCATCCACTGTTCCATCCACTGTTCCATCCATCCACTGTTCCATCCACTGTTCCATCCACTGTTCCATCCATCCACTGTTCCATCCACTGTTCCATCCACTGTTCCATCCACTGTTCCATCCATCCATCCACTGTTCCATCCACTGTTCCATCCATCCATCCATCCACCCATCCATCCATCCATCCATCCACTGTTCCATCCACCCATCCACTGTTCCATCCACCCATCCACTGTTCCATCCATCCATCCACTGTTCCATCCACTGTTCTATCCATCCATCCATCCATCCATCCATCCACTGTTCCATCCATCCATCCATCCATCCATCCACTGTTCCATCCATCCATCCATCCATCCACTGTTCCATCCATCCATCCATCCATCCATCCATCCATCCATCCATCCATCCACCGTTCCATCCACTGTTCCATCCACTGTTCCATCCACTGTTCCATCCATCCATCCATCCATCCATCCACCCATCCACTGTTCCATCCACTGTTCCATCCATCCATCCACTGTTCCATCCATCCATCCATCCATCCATCCATCCATCCATCCATCCATCCATCCATCCATCCATCCATCCATCCATCCATCCATCCATCCATTGTTCCATCCATCCATCCATCCATCCATCCACCCACCCACCCACTGTTCCATCCACTGTTGCATCCATCCATCCACTGTTCCATCCATCCATCCATCCATCCATTCATCCATCCATCCAATGTTCCATCCACCCATCCACCCATCCACCCACTGTTCCATCCATCCATCCATCCATCCACCCACTGTTCCATCCACCCATCCAACCATCCACCCATCCATCCATCCATCCATCCAACCATTCACCCATCCATCCATCCATCCATCCACTGTTCCATCCATCCATCTATCCATCCATCCACTGTTCCATCCACCCATCCACCCACTGTTCCATCCACTATCCACCCACTGTTCCATCCACCCATCCAACCATCCACCCATCCACCCATCCATCCATCCATCCATCCATCCATCTATCCAGATATCCATCCACCCACCGTTCCATCCATCCATCCACCCATCCATCCATCCATTCCATCCACTGTTCCATCCACTGTTCCATCTATCCATCCACCCACTGTTCCATCCATCCATCCATCCATCCATCCATCCATCCATCCATCCACCCACTGTTTCATCCATCCATCCATCCATCCATCCATCCATCCATCCATCCATCCACTGTTTCACCCATCCATCCATCCATCCATCCATCCATCCACCCACTGTTTCATCCATCCATCCATCCACCCAGTTTCATCCATCCATCCATCCATCCATCCATCCATCCATCCATCCACTGTTCCATCCATCCATCCATCCATCCATCCACTGTTCCATCCATCCATCCATCCATTCATCCATCCACCCACTGTTCCATCCATCCATCCATCCATCCATCCCCTTAGACATTGTAAAATCATCAAAAGATAATAAATGCCAGTGTCATAAACTTTCCCTTTTTGTGGCTTGACTTTGTAATCAGTCAGACTTTGAAATTAAAGCCCACAGTGAAAACGACCCTTTGTCTGTACATATTTTAATTGATGTTTTGGTTTTTTAAATCAGAGGGGTTTGCTGAGGCATGTGTTTTTGTGTGATTGAGTTAGACGGCAGTGTAATTAAGGCTGATTGTGGCTGAAACGCAGAGATGTGGTTTCATCCCTGTGTTTAGTGTTGATTTGATTATGGAAATGAGGCGGCGTCTCGCACTCGGCGCACTGAGATGTGGCGAAAAATTAACTGATAATATGACCAGGTTTTAAAAAAATCGGTTTCTGTTTCTCAAAGATAACTCGTCAAACACATTCCTCCGTCACGCATTTGTAAAACTTAATACATGTCATTTCAAGGTTATTTTTGTAGTTGTACATTGTGTTTTAATAAGGGAAACGTATTAATATTCACTGAAATATGACGTTGTATTTGGACTTTGAGTGGATGCCCCTGGGGCGGCGTTCACGGACAATTTAATGTTCAACAAATCGTTATAAATTTACTTTTGTGCCTGCGGCAGTTCGTTTATGTAACAAATTTGGTTGATTGTTTATTGTTTTATTTTTGTATGTATATGTGTATATATGTGTGTATGTGTGTATATATGTGTGTATGTGTGTATATATGTGTTTATATGTGTGTATATGTATATATGTGTCTATATGTGTGTATATGTATAAATGTGTCTATATGTGTGTTTATGTATATATGTGTCTATATGTGTGTATATGTATATATGTGTCTATATGTGTATATATGTATATATGTGTCTATATGTGTCTATGTGTGTATATGTATATATGTGTCTATATGTGTCTATATGTGTGTATATGTATATATGTGTCTATATGTGTCTATATGTGTATATATGTGTATATATGTGTCTATATGTGTGTATATGTATATATGTGTCTATATGTGTATATTTGTGTATATATGTGTCTATATGTGTGTATATGTATATATGTGTCTATATGTGTATATATGTATATGTGTCTATATGTGTATATATGTATATATGTGTCTATATGTGTCTATGTGTGTATATGTATATATGTGTATTGTTACATTCTGCCTATTCCAGGCTATGTAAACAGAGAGGGAAGACCACGCGGAGTGTTCGTTTAAAGAAATATATATTTATTAAAGATAAATAATGAACAACGCAAGTTAAATAAAGTCAGTGTATATGTTAGGTTGAGAAATAAAACATGTATGCAATAAGTGATTTGAAGTGTCATGCAAAAAGGAAACAAAAATGTCAAAATGGTGCGGGAGAGAAGAAGAAGCGGCGGCCCCTCAACCAGCTCTGGAGAGATCTTTAAAGCCCAAGATCCTGGAATCAATCACACGCGATCCTTGAGGCAATCACCAGCACAACACACCACACCTGTGCTCCATTACCTGTAGGGGAGACGTAATCAACAGGAAAGAGCAAAGAGGAGGAGCCCAGCAGATCCGTGACACCCCCTCCCTTAAAACAGAGGCTCTTACAAAGCCTCTGTAACCGTCTTCAAACCCCCCCATCCCCCCCCCCCCCTACACACAACAAAATAAGCAATTTATTATTTCTAATTTTTAAAACAACTTCCATAAAGTGAGCACTTAACTTTGGTCCAGGAGTGTTGACAGCCCATATACATGAACTGGACAGAAGGACACTTGTCCACAGGCCCCGATCCCCTTTCCCTCCAGCAGCTTCAGTCGCCCTCCCCCCCCCATACCAAAACTCCAGCAAGTCCCGGTACCTGGAAAGCTATATTTAAGGAGACCAGGCAGAAGAAGAGAGTGGAGAAACAGGCAGAGAAAGATACAGAGACCAGACAAAAACCCTCACTCCAGCCCACCTGGGGCACGGGACAAAGCGTCAGCCATGACATTGTCCACGCCCCGAATGTGCCGTATCTGTAAATTGTATGGCTGTAAAAATAAAGCCCAACGCATAAGGCGCTGACTAGGACTCTTTAATGAATGAAGGAATGTAAGTGGATTGTGATCCGAATAAATGGTAATAGGAACAGCGCCCCCAGCTAAATACACGTCAAACTGTTGCAGACCCCACACTAATGCCAATGTTTCCTTCTCAATAGTGGAATAATTCAACTGATGACAATTAAACTTTCTAGAGAAGAAACACGTTGGCCTATCCACCCCCTGCTCATCACTCTGCAGGAGCACAGCACCAGCACCCACATGACTTGCATCAACCTGCATCTGGAAAGGCTGATCTAAACGGGGTGCCATCAAAACTGGGGCCGAGGTCAACAGCAACTTAACATTATCAAACGCAGCCTGAGAGGTCACAGTCCATTCAAACTTCACTTTAGCTTTTAACAGATTAGTCAAAGGGGCTACTACCGTAGAAAAGTTGGAACAAAAACTACGATAATATCCTACCATCCCCAAAAAGCGCCGCAACTCGGGTTTGGTGGTGGGAACAGGGAAATTATCAATAGCCATGACCTTAGCATGGACCGGCTTCACTTGTCCCTGCCCTACGATCTTCCCCAAGTATACGACAGTGGCCTGGGCAAACTCACACTTAGCTAGATTTACAGTGAGGCGAGCGTCCACAAGCCTAGTAAAGAGAGCCCGAATGCAGTCCACATGTTCAGACCAATCGTCGCTGTACACAACCACATCATCGAGGTACACCGCGCACCCCTGCAAACCAGAAACAACACGATTCATAAGTCGTTGAAATGTGGCTGGTGCATTTCGTAACCCAAAACTCATAACAGAGTAGGAATATAAACCAGAGGGTGTTATGAAGGCTGAAACCTCCTGAGCCCGAGCTGACAAAGGGACTTGGTAATAACCTTTGAGCAAATCAAATTTACTCACAAACTTTGCAGATCCTACCTGATCAACACAATCTTCAACCCTTGGAAGTGGAAAACAATCTGATTTTGTGATGTTATTTAGTTTACGGTAATCGGTACAGAATCTATATGTCCCATCAGGTTTACTGACCAATATACAAGGTGAAGCCCAACTGGAATAAGAAGGCTTTGCTAACCTATTATCCAACAGGTACTTCACCTCTGCCTCTAGATGTCGCTGTTTGTCCAGTGACACCCGGTAGAACCGCTGTCTTATTGGTTCTGCATCACCGACATCAATATCATGCTCAATTAAATGAGTGCATGAAGGTGTGTCTGAAAACAAGGAGGGAAAAGCAGACAACAAAGACATCATTTCTGATGCCCGTTCATCTGACAAATGCCTAAACAAAATATTCAAGTCCGCCAACTTCTCAGAATTCCTCAAACGAGGTTGCAAAACACTGCTATCAGGACCTACTTCCTCACCACTACTTGCTGCCACCATGTAGGGAGAGGCCCCAGGAGTCTCAACAGCCACGGCTAAAGAAACAGGCATAACCAGGTTCCCAGACTCTGCTGCCCCAGAGGCCGAAGACCTGCTGTAATAGGACTTCAAAAGATTAATGTGACAGAGCTGTGTACAACGCCTACGATTTGGTGTAGAAAGTAAATAATTCAGGTCTGACACCTGCCGAAGAACCCTATATGGACCTGTGTATTTTGCCAAGAAAGGGGAATTGGCTATCGGCAATAATGCCAAAACCTGATCACCAGGACTGAACACCCTTGGCTCAGCCCGACGGTCGTACCAACTCTTCATTTTCTGTTGGGCTTTCGTCAGGTTGTCAGTCGCCATCTCACAGGCTAAAAACAACCTACGACGAAAACCATTAACATAGTCCAACAAATTAACAGGAGACTCAGGACACTTTAGTTCCCCCTGCAAAACTGCTAGAGGCCCACGAACTCTATGACCAAAGACCAAATCATTTGGTGAGAATCCCGTGCTCTCCTGAGTTACCTCTCGTGCCGCCAACATTAGCCATGGGAGCCCTTCCTCCCAGTCTCTGTTAAGCTCAACACAATAACCCCTGAGCAGCGACTTCAATGTCTGATGAAAACGCTCCAGAGCACCTTGGCTCTGGGCGTGGTAAGCGCTACTACGCTGATGTTTCACACGTAACTGCTCAAGCACCTCTTTAAACATACGTGATGTAAAGTTAGATCCTTGATCACTCTGTATAGTGTGAGGGATACCAAAGATGGAAATAAATTGTGAAAGTGCTTTCACTACAGCTCTAGTAGATGTTGTACGCAAAGCATAGGCAGCAGGGTATCGGGTAGACTGACACATCACCGTCAGCAGGTAAACACACCCGGACTTAGATGGAGGCAACGGTCCCACACAATCAATTAACAAATGTTCAAATGGTTTTCCTATAGCTGGTATAGGGTAAAGTGGAGCAGGCTTTAACACCTGATTAGGCTTTCCTGTTAACTGGCAAACATGACACGTCTTAATGAAGCATGCCACCTCCTTCTTTAGGCGAGGCCAGTAGAAGTACTTCATAAGCCGGTCATAGGTCTTTTTAACCCCCAAGTGCCCCGCTACATCCCCATGAGCTGTCTGAAGGACCAGTTCTCTAAACTTAGCTGGCACTACCACTTGAAACACTGGGTCCTCAACTCCTTCGTCAGTGTGAGAAGACCACTTCCGGATCAACAAGCCCTCCTGAACAAAATAACCCCTTGCTGCACTGTGCAACTCCTCAGGTGGCAACACCCCAACAAACAGATCTTTTAATGTCGCATCCTCCTTCTGAGCTGCCACAAAATCACTATGAGAGAGAGAAGAAGGTAAATTAGGCAAAACAACAGATTTTAACTCCCTAGTCTGTGAAACGTCATTAGTGGCACGGCTCATAGCCCGTGTCACTGCACAAGCGGTAAAGACAGACAATTTCTGATCACTAACACCACTGTCAGCTGGAATGGAGGGAATATTCCTAACAATTACAGGGGGCGGTACATCACCCCAAACACGCTCTCCAGCCAGATTATTACCCAACAGGAGATGTATGCCCTCTACAGGTAAAGAGGGACGGACTGCTATTGCTACTTCCCCCTGTACCAAATCGGACTGCAGATTAATCCTATGCAGTGGAACAGAGACAACCTGTAACCCAATTCCTCGGACTAAAACATTGTTCCCAGTGCTCGAGTCAGTAGAAAAAGGCAAAACGGACTCCAATATAAACGACTCGGACGCCCCTGTGTCCCTAAGTATCTTAACTGGCACCTGGCTGGAACTACCCACCAGTGAAACTAAACCATCTGTAACAAAAGGAAAAAAAACACTTCCACCTGTTTCAACTGAATCAGCCCTAACATTACTCTCACTAGCCCCAGCAGATCTCAGGCCTGATAGGGAATATGAAGCCAGAAACTCTTCAGGTTTAGCCTCATTCTCAGCCATCAAAACGTTAGAAGGTATAACTGACTCTGATACAGCAAGTGTGACCCCCCTAACAACATCAGTACCATTTCTCAGATTTTTCCCCTTTAAAACAGGACAGTCTTTCTTCCAGTGCCCCTTGTCCAAGCAGTAGCGGCACACATCCGCATCCTTCTTAGCCTGACTAGCAGGTGTAAAAGCAGAAAACCTAGACTCTCTGTGAAAACCCACAGTACCCTTGTGTGACCGATTAACATGTGAATCTATTCTACTCTGAGCAGGTGGCAAATATGAACCTGACGAAGAAGGCCTCAAAACTTTATGGAAACGTCCAAAATGTTCCTGAGAAACATTGACAGCACCGGTTTCCTTTAAACTATACTTATGTGTCAAAGTGAAATCATCAGCCACAACTGCAGCTTCTGCTGCTGTTTTCATCTTATGCTCAGATATATGTATAGCAATTCGCTCCGGAAGGATGTTCCTAAACTGTTCTAAAACAATCAAATTAGACAATTCTCCAAAAGTAGCGACCCCCACTGCAGAGCACCAACGATTGAAGTGACTATTCAGCTCTCTTGCTACCTCTGTATACGTCTGTTTGTCTCCCTTTCTCCAGCTACGAAACCGCAAACGATAAGCTTCAGGAACTAATTCATAAATTTTAAGCACTGCCTCTTTTACTTTTACATAATTTTTCCTGTCTGGCACAGGCAACGCAATAAATGCTTCTTGCGCTCTACCGACAAAAACACTTTGGAGTAACAACGTTCTCTCAGAGTCAGACCAGCCACGGTCATCAGCCACACTCTCAAATAAAGAAAAGAAAATATCTGGATCCTTCTCATTGAACTTTGGAAGCAACCTAACCATGTGGGATATATCAGGGGGACGCACCGACCCCCTAGGAGCCATATCCTCATCCCCATCAGATAAAAGCCTACCTTCAGCGACCAGTCTCAGACGTGCTAAAGCCACTTCACGTTCACTTCTTATTCTTTCCATTTCTAATTGACGCTCGGCTTCCCTTTCACTCTGCTCTGCTTTACGTTGAGCTTCTCTCTCTTTCTGTTGCATTTCTATTAACACTTTCTGTTGCTCAAACGTAAGTGACATTTTGGAAAACTCTGCCGAAAGAGGTGTCGACGTTGCTTCTCCTAGCGCTAATTCCTCCATAATTAGAGATGCAGGTGATGAAAGAATATTCCTAACAACCAATTCCGCCTGAACTGACACTTTTATCTGGGCCAATTTCGCTGTTCTAGGTAAACCCAAATCAAAATTATAATGTTCACAAACTTGACGTAGCTGATCCTTTGTCAAACAATTCAAAACCTCCACTGATGGAGCTACGAAAAAAATCCTCTAAACTAGCCATACAAATGAAATGAACTCTACAGCATACAATCTTTACAGACTACCAAAGGAAAAAAAAAAAAACAAGCTCACCTTTTACAATGCAAGTGTGGCCACAACACTGCGCATCAAGACGAGACAAAAGGAAGTGCCCTAAAAGAAAAAAACAACAACAACAAAAAACAACGATCCTCTTCATGCATACCCCAAGGACAGAGATTTTTATTACACTATATCAGCGGCGCCTAAACTCCCCCGACAAAATGTCGTTAAAGCAGGCTTCCACGACTGTGCCCTCTGCCCAGGATAGCACAAAAACAAAAAACTAAAACAATAAATCAAAATAACAAACAAGCTGTTAATACTTAATGGGCACTCGCAACTTCCACTCAATCTTTTAAATGCGCAGTGCAGATCCACACCTGCCAAACAATAGCCCACCGCCAATTCTTCAACCTGGCTCACTTCAAAAACAGCCCAGGCACTAATTAACAAAATATTCTCCTTCTCTCACGCACCAACAACGAAAACAAAAACAAATCTGAATTACTCCCCATGCGTCTTCCCAACGATTCAAAACAACGTATTTAGTTCAATGAACTGTATCGGTTCTTTTACAAGATCCGTATACAGCGCTTTCCAAATCAAACGCAACTAAACAAAACGAATCTGCATTTAACACTTTAAACAACAAGGCTACTCAAAACCTTGTTATAAGCATTAAAAGAAAAAGAAGAGAGAAAAAAAAAATATTTACCAATGTCGTTTAGATCTCTGACGAGCCCCCAATCTGTTACATTCTGCCTATTCCAGGCTATGTAAACAGAGAGGGAAGACCACGCGGAGTGTTCGTTTAAAGAAATATATATTTATTAAAGATAAATAATGAACAACGCAAGTTAAATAAAGTCAGTGTATATGTTAGGTTGAGAAATAAAACATGTATGCAATAAGTGATTTGAAGTGTCATGCAAAAAGGAAACAAAAATGTCAAAATGGTGCGGGAGAGAAGAAGAAGCGGCGGCCCCTCAACCAGCTCTGGAGAGATCTTTAAAGCCCAAGATCCTGGAATCAATCACACGCGATCCTTGAGGCAATCACCAGCACAACACACCACACCTGTGCTCCATTACCTGTAGGGGAGACGTAATCAACAGGAAAGAGCAAAGAGGAGGAGCCCAGCAGATCCGTGACAGTATATATGTGTCTATATGTGTATATATGTGTATATATGTGTCTATATGTGTGTATATGTATATATGTGTCTATATGTGTATATATGTATATATGTGTCTATATGTGTATATATGTATATATGTGTCTATATGTGTATATATGTATATATGTGTCTATATGTGTATATATGTATTAGGGCTGTAACGATACACCAAACCCACGATTCGGTTCGTATCACGATTTTTTACCCACGGTACGATACAAACCTCGATATGGGGGGACCAAACAGTTTTATTCTGTACAGTATTCTGTAGCCTATTTTGCCGTCAATACCATGTATCTGTATGGTCAATAGGCTACTGCCGACATTTTCTTTGCGGTACCAATAGGCAATATATATTTAACATGAAGTATAGGGCCTCCTGTACATCAATACCAACAGAAGCGCCGCGTCAGACACGCTTCTGGTGTGCAAAGAAAGAGAAAACGCCACGCAGATGACACGCAACAGAAACGCCCCGCTCACACCACGTTGCCAGCCGGTTGGGGAAGCTTCTTGAAACACTTACGGCAAATTGTGTGGGTCTTGTCAACTACACGATTGCCAGCCTTGTTCTCCACCGGGGCAGCTGAAATGTTGCCATACTGCTGACTTAAAAGTTGGACCTGGACATGAAGGATAATTCTGGGAGTTGAAAGGGGTGTGTCGCGATTCTGCCTCCTCACATCGCGATACAGGTTCGTGGACCTGCCTATTGCGATTTCGATTTCTTATCGCATATTGTTACAGCCCTAATATATATATATATGTGTCTATATGTGTATATATGTGTCTATATGTGTGTATATGTATATGTGTGTCTATATGTGTGTATATGTATATATGTGTCTATATGTGTATATATGTATATATGTGTATATATGTATATATGTGTCTATATGTGTATATGTGTCTATATGTGTATATATGTATATATGTGTCTATATGTGTATATATGTATATATGTGTATATATGTATATATGTGTCTATATGTATATATGTGTCTATATGTGTATATATGTATATATGTGTCTATATGTGTGTGTATGTATATGTGTGTATATGTATATATGTGTCTATATGTGTATATATGTATATATGTGTCTATATGTGTATATATGTATATATGTGTATATATGTTTATATGTGTCTATATGTATATGTTTATATATATATGTATATATGTGTGTATATGTGTATATATGTGTGTATGTGTGTATATGTGTATATATGTGTATATATGTATATATATATATATGTATATATGTGTCTATATGTGTATTTATGTATGTGTGTAAGAATGTGTATGTGTGTGTGTGTGTGTGTGTGTGTGTGTGTGTGTGTGTGTGTGTGTGTGTGTGTGTGTGTGTGTGTGTGTGTGTGTGTGCATATATACTGTATATGTATATATGTGTGTATATGTGTATATATGTGTCTATATGTGTATATATGTATATATATATATATATATATATTAGGGCCGGGACTTTAACGCGTTAATTAAGATTAATTAACTACGGGACTTTAACGCGTTAATTAATTACGCAAAAAAAAAAAAAAATTAATCGCACTTATTTTTGCCCCGCGGAACGTTTTTCAATGAATGAGTTTTGACGGACCGATTATACTGGAACACCAACTAGCGCTCATGAGTCACGACAACAACCATGAAAACAACAAACCATAGTGAACATGAACGAAGAAGCTGATGAGACCGCTTTGCTTGGCCCCGTGGATGGGAAATTTAGTTTTAAAAAACGAAATGATGGTAGCGTCGACAAGAGCATGGTTGTGTGCAAGCTATACAACAGGGGTATCCAAAGTCGGTCCTGGAGGGCCACTGACGTCCTGCAGAGTTTAGCTCCAGCTTGCCTCAATACACTGCTAAAGTTTCTAGTATGCCTAATAAGACCTTAATGAGCTGGTACAGGTGTGTTTAATTGGGGTTAGAGCTAAACTCAGCAGAACAGTGGCCCTCCAGGAGCAGGATTGGACACCCCTGCTATACAACAAGGAGTTAGCGTATCACCGCAGCACATCGAGCCTCAAATATCACAAATATGCTTTTGCTACACTTAATGGCAAACATTGCACTGGTCTGCTGGACTGAAATAAATAAACAATATTTTGTTGATTAAGCTTATGTATTCAGTCATTATTCAATGGTATACTAAAAATACATGTGAAAAATTACTTCTCATTGTTCTCAGGTAAAATATTTATATGCGATTAAAATGCGATTAATTTCGATTAATTAATTACAAAGCCTCTAATTAATTAGATTAATTTTTTTAATCGAGTCCCGGCCCTAATATATATATATATATATATATATGTATATATGTGTCTATATGTGTATATATGTATATATATATGTATATATGTGTCTATATGTGTATATATGTATATATATATGTATATATGTGTCTATATGTGTATATATGTGTATATATGTGTATATATATGTATATATGTGTCTATATGTGTATTTATGTATGTGTGTAAGAATGTGTGTGTGTGTGTGTGTGTGTGTGTGTGTGTGTGTGTGTGTGTGTGTGTGTGTGTGTGTGTGTGTGTGTGTATGCATATATACTGTATATGTATATATGTATGTATGTTTTTTTATTTTTTTATTTATATATATATATATATATATTTTTTTTTTTTGTGTGTGTGTTTTGAATGTTTGAATATATATGTGTTAAGTGTTAAACGTAAAGCACCATGAGAGCCTAAACTAATTGCCCCAAGGGGATAAATAAAGCTCTAAACTGAACTGATATTGCTCTATCCCTACAGCCACTAAGTGACCTGAGCATAACGTGAATATAAATGTATCCGGAAGTTTCAAACTGCATTCGGTTATGGTTTCTACCACCAGGAATCTTTGCTGATGTTTCCAGTATGATCTCAGGACTCATATCACTTCTATAATCAAGAGGAACCACAAAAGCCAACTTTCCACATGTATTAGAAATGAAATCAACATGGAGGAAGTGAAAGCAGTGGAACTGATGGGCTGATTACATCTCTCCACCCCTAACTTACATCCTCTCAGTGGAAAGAAGTCTCTGTTGCAAAGCGATGACTTCCTGTATTAGCTTCTTCCTGTCTCTGTTCCTTTCCTGGCGACTACATCAGAAGCCGATGGCCTAAACTGAAAACTGGTGAGGGAACTAGATAAGGGTCATAATTTAAACTATAATGTGCAATGTGATGAATAAAAATGGTTACTCTAAAATCCTTCTGCCATTGATATACTGTAACCATCAATACAATATGAAACTAAGCTAACAGGAAGAGTTCTCGGAACGTAATTTGGACATTTTTAAAAGTTACTACTTGTTTCATATATAAATATTTTATATTTATATATTTTTTGAATGGAGGCTGGCGAAATTAAATTGAGTATTTATGTATTTACATTTTTGTGCAGCACTTTGGAAACTGATTGTTGTTTGTTAAATGTGCTATATAAATAAAGTGGATTGGATTGGATTGTTTCGGGATGTTCAGAGAGCGTTCCAGCAATGTTTGAAGAATGGTAAAACAATGTTTTCAAAACGTTCGCATAACCAGTAAAACAAAGTGTAGCATTTCAAAAAATAAAATAAAACTGTGTTTGGAATGTTCCAGAATAATTTAACCTCTTACACTCAGGGCCATTTTTTGGGATGTCCGCCTGGATTTGGCCGACCCAAATTGAAAAGCCTCCCATACACACATACAGTGGTCTAAGTTCTAAGTTCTAAGTTAATTTTACAGGAAACCCTTTGAAGTTACATAAAACACTGCTAAAAGTGATAAACATGTAAGCATATGTTGTCTAAGCTGTAATAACCCCAAAAAATTGGCGCTTTTTGATTTTTTTCATAAATTCATTTTTGAAAGTGTGTAACTCAGGCCCTATGTGCCTTAGGACCCTGCAGACAGTTTGGGCTGCTTCCACTAAATTACAGAAAATAATAGCCTAGAAATCTAGACGTGTAGCCTGACAGGCCTGACCCAAATCAAGATGTTTGGTCTGGAAACTCTCCATTGACGGCTCAATCTGAGGGGCTGATAAACGGCTGTCTGTCAAACTCCCTCTGCACGCGACAGGACAGCGGTACACCAACCAGAGCAACGAAGGTGAAGCAGAGCTCGCTGACAGATTAAACATTCGCCGTATCCGGTCGGCTAAACTCTGAACACATCTTCCCTTCTTAAAGGACAACTCCGGTAAGAAATGACCCTAGGTGTAAGGTTAACAGATGGTTAGCGAGTAGATCGTTCTCTGGGATGCGTTTTCACGAAAATCGAATGTAAAGAGTTTTATCTTTAAAAACAGATTAGCTTATAGCGCTTGTCAAACTCCCTCTGCACGCGATAGGACGGCGCTACAACCAACCAGAGCAACGAAGGTGAAGCAGAGCACGCGGATTTATTAAACATTCGCCGTATCCGGTCGGCAAAACTTAGAGCATATCTTCCCTTTTTAAGAATGACTTCAGTGCCGTTCTTTGTTCTTTTCTCAGAGAAAAGCTGAACTCAAGTCTTCCAGAGTCGCGGTCAAAGCTGATTCGAAAGACCGCCGCCGTTCGCCAGTTTCTGTGTTTACTAGAAGCACGCAAACGCAACTCGGCCGTCATCATTATGGCCCCGCCCACCGACTCTATACACGATGTGATTGGCCCGGCAAGAGTTTGGCGTTTACAGCTCAGAAGGGTATTGAAAGTTGCTAGACGACACTCGCGGCAGGGTGCGTCTAGATTTCTAGGCTAATAGACCCACCCTAGCGGAGCAAATCTAATCTGCCCGTGAGTGTCGTCTAGCAACTCTCAATATTTACTCAAATGGGTCTGAAGGTATGATCCCGTTCCCCCCCCATGTGACATCCAGGAAGTGTTTGACATAAACAAAGCTTCCAGAGATCGTCAGATCGCTAATTCATGCAGATAGACAAGTTTGAAGACAATAAACACACAGTCGCGGCAATATATGGTTGGTCTGTGTTCTTTATGTTCTTTATCAGATTTTTTGACCGGAAGCTACATGAGATCACATATTGTTATATAAAACACTCGACTTTTAAATTATAAAGTGATATGTAGTAAGTTTTGAATAAAACATGATTTTAATCGTATAAATTGTTGTTTTGCTGGTGTGCTAAGCTAACATGCTAGCGTGCCCTAGATGCACTGAGCAAATACTTAATTTTTATGAACATTTTCTAAATGTAAAACTACTGAAATGCTTATTTGGACGAAATGCATTCGATAGAGTCTCAGTGAGGGTAAAGTGAGAGGTTTGATATAGAAATGAGGTTTGAATAGAACAGTTTGAATAGAGAATCGTTAGTAATTATAATGCAGACAAAAGAATAATAATTAGAGCCATAACCAGTCCGCAGAAGTGTGAATGTGTGCCGGGGAGACAAACTGAATGGGGCAGTTTGCACCTCTAAACAATAGAGGCAGTACACTGAATGAAAGCTCAGAAGACATGGCAATAAACATCTGATATTTTAGAGATATCTCAAAATAAAATCACATGAAACGATCTTGTAAAACATTTCATACAATCCTAAGTTTTTGACTTATCATCTTCAGATCTGAAATATAACATGGTCAGACTTGTGGCTTTAGCTGTAGTGCTTTTCTAGATTGCTCCAAGGCCAACTTTAATTTTATTTTCATAAAGATATTTCATACAAATACATTTCTAATAACTTTACAAAACAGCTTATATAGCTATTTTTGATTATAAAAATATAATTTTGACTTTACAGTAAATTGCCATGTGCCTGATTTCAAATGAGACCATAGGCTGCTTAAATGCTTTTAGGGCAAAGGATTCAGGGACTGTATCTTGTTTAGTCTGAGTATGCATTTCTTAGGATTTTTTCAGAAAGTCAGGATGCAGCCTAACACTGTAGATAAGTTTGCAAAAAGCTCCTCTAAAACAGGCACTCATTTCACCCTCTGTTCAGCGCACGTGTGTGTCCTCATATGACCGACAGTTCTCTGAATCAATATTGATGGGGCAAATAGAGGTCGCCTCCTTCTGGGAAACTCTCTGCAACTGAAGGACATGAAAACGATCATTAAAGTCCTGCCAAAGACTCGTCAATGATCTGGAGATCTGTTAAGGACACAAGAACGTCCCCCATTTCCCCAGCCCGCCCACACGCCATTATTACTCAGAAACGGTCATAAATAAACGATGAGTGATACGCATGTGAAGGGACGGGTCAGCGAGACCGTGGGTGTGGGAGTGAACGCCGAGGTCAGATATAAAGAGGAGGTCACACGAAATCAAGCTTCTAAGAGCTATCCCTGTATTTGTGTATGTGTGTGTATGTGTGTGTACGTGAGAGAGTGTATGTGCGTGTGTGAGTATGTGAGAGTGGGTGTTTGTGTGTGAGAGAGGGAGAGAGAGAGAAAGAGAGAGAGAGAGAGAGAGCATGCATTGGGGCACACAGTGTGTATGCGTGAATGCACGTGAGTGATCATGTGTGTAAGAGTGTGCGTTGGTGTGTGTGTGAATGCATGCGTACAAGTATGTGTGTGGTAGTGTGCGTGTGTGTGTGAGAGAGTGTGGATGCGTGTGTGAGTATGTGAGTGTGTATGCATGTGCGTGCGCATGCAAGCATGTGTGAGCATGTGTGTGGTTTATGTGTGTGAGAAAGAGTGTGTGTGTGTGTCTGTGCGGGCATGTTTTTGTGACATATGAGGACTCAAATGTGTATAATGCCATATGACACAGGTATTACAGGAGGAGTTTTTATGAGAAAGTAAAAATACAGAATGTTTCCTGTGATGGGTAGGTTTAGGGGCAGTGTGTGTGTGTGTGTGTGTGTGTGTTGGGTAGGTTTAGGGGCAGTGTGTGTGTGTGTGTGTGTGTGTGTGTGTGTGTTGGGTAGGTTTAGGGGCAGTGTGTGTGTGTGTGTGTGTGTGTGTGTGTGTGTGTGTGTGTGTGTGTGTGTGTGTGTGTGTGTGTGTGTGTGTTGGGTAGGTTTAGGGGCAGTGTGTGTGTGTGTGTGTGTGTGTGTGTGTGTTGGGTAGGTTTAGGGGCAGTGTGTGTGTGTGTGTGTGTGTGTGTGTGTGTTGGGTAGGTTTAGGGGCAGTGTGTGTGTGTGTGTGTGTGTGTGTGTAATATGCACTGACCTAGAGTCTGTCTAGCATTTGCTGATCACATCCTCATTTATTGCTATAGTTATGTATTAGTTTCATATCCTTTGTACTCAGTCAGTTCTTGTTTATGCATTGTGTGGTTTGTGTTATTCTCTAAAACTGTATCTTTAAAAAACAAAGAGCTTTTGTAATTTATTACAGTCTCCGGGAGGTTGAATCAGTTTGATATATAGGAACTGTAGTGTATATACACATTTAAAGCAGTTGATTTGATCTAATTCATGAATAGAAAGAAGAATTAGTGTTTAACCCTCTCATGCTCTTCGGCTTTTTTCGACAGCAAAATGTTAAGTTTAATTTTGTTAGAATGTTTTACTTTATTGGAAAGGTATGAAACTTGGTAAACATTTTGGCACTTTCTATGTGAACACAAAAAACAAAAACAAAAAAATCATGGACATGATCGAAAAGGTTAAATAGTCCTGAAAGAATCGGGACCAATAGTCACACTTGTGTTGTTCACACATGGGGAATTAATGTAGTGTGAAATGCTATAAACTATAATACTGATCTGCCAACATTGTCGCTCTATGATAAATTAATATAAGCTGATAACATCCAGAAAGACTGAACGACTGAACAGCCGAATCTAATTCTGCTGCAGTATTGTCCTGTTTAACACTGAAGCTGCTCTGACACAATCGGCGTTGTAAAAGTGTGATATAAATAAAGTTGATTGATTGATTGATTGATTGATTGATTGATTGATTGATTGATTGATTGATTGATTGGAGGACTTTCTAGTGGAAGCGTTTGGTACTGCAACCAAACAAAATCTGACTGAAAGCACATTTTTTGAGATAGCAACCTCAAATTGGGTACATGATTTGTTGAGATGTATCGCTTGGACAGTTTTAGAATAAAATGTTTTTGAAAATATATATTTCATTTAAAAAATTGCACTTTTCATAACAATTAGTTTACTTTTTAAACTTTTTTCCCTTGAGTAATAATCTGCCAAGGGTCATCTTCGAAACGTGATCAAACGTCAGTCAGTGCTTAAAAGTATTCAAGATTTATGACGGTTTAAGTCGAAAATTAAATGTTTAGCTCTATGGTCAAAAAGGGAACGCACTGCAAAAAATGCTCCGTATTTAGCATATTTTTTCTTGTTTCAGTCCAAATATCTAAATTTTCTTAAAACAAGATGCATTTACTAGATAAGTTAAATGACACGATCATTTTTCTTGTTCTCTGGGTGGAAAAACACACAAAATGAAGTGAGTTTTAGTCCCACTTTATAGTGATTATCAACATGGTTTCAGACTTTTGAAGCCTCATCCTCTTGTGCTTCTCCTTTTCGCTTAGATAATGCAAGCAGATAATATACAGGGCTTCTTCACTGCCGACCGCACAAGCCTCTAAAGACTGTAATATATTAGTTATTAAGGCACAGCAGGATCTCTGATGGCCGAGTAATGACTGCTTGAAATGCTGTTAGATTAGTGACAAAACACTCAAGACTCGAAGTACAATCAGGGCCTGATGGCCTACAGTACTGCTCGTCTAATCATAATTAGTGAAGGCTCAAGCACTGAACAATCCAGCTGTTTGTGACAGTGCAGAAGTCATATGAAACGCTTTACAAAATAGGAAGCATGGGATTTTTCATGCCTCCAAGAGGCCAAATTCATCTGGGAATCTTTGCTCGCCTCAAACTCTACCTTACAGAAATAAATCTGTTCTAAATTACCCGCTGGCTTGTTAGGATGGTCATACTACAAATTAGTGTAATTCTCAGTGCAAAAAATAAATAAAAAAGGTTTTCCAGTACAAACATCTAAACATTCTTAATATCAAGACAGGCGCGCTGGAAGCCGTTTAATTCCGGAGGGGCTGAAAGTTGGGTCGGAAAATGTGTGACGTCATTATGTTGTCGGTGGCGGCCAGACAGGTGTTGTAGTAGAACCACCCTTTACCGTCAAAGTGCACAGACGGACCCACCGCCCCAGATTATTGTTGTTTGAAATTAATTACTTGTTAAAACGCGATCATACCATGGGTGTCGGAAGCAAAACTGTGGGTGGTCTCAGAATTAGTTTTTGCTGGAGTAACGTTAGATACAAATATACTGCAGTTTACTAAACGATTGATTGGCCAGACAAAATTACGGAAATCACAGAGTTATTTGCCCTGCCTTTTGCCGAACTCGCTCTACTCCCTTTTCACATCACAGATCAGAAAGGCACTTAAAATTGAGAAAATTTAGAAAAGTGAAAAAAAAGAGTCAAACACCTAATACGTTTTTCTCGGTTTGGGGTAGGTAAACAGACGTGTGTTGAATAGACCCTTTTACTGTTGGTATACAATCATGACGTAGGAACGTATGCGCGCGCATTTTGGCAACAAACTGTGGCGAGAATCAGCAGCATGTCAAACATGTTTAAAGTTTAATTTTGTAATGCTATAGTACTTTAATAGCAACGATGTTGCTTGCATTCATTTCTCAGATGGTTATTTTGCAATTAAACAATTAATAAAATGTGGGCGGTACAATATACACACCAGTGGCAGCCAGTGTTGGGAGGTTTATTATAAAGCATTAAGTTTCAAGTGCAGTAAATGTTTTACAAATGAATTTTTTTTTACGCGAGCATTTTTATGTCCTCGTTCCAATCAACGCATTTATTCGCCTGCAGCCACAGGTACCGCCGGTTCTTCTGAAACGGCCGTGATCCTGTCGGAATCCTTTAAAACTGAAGCCCATTGGTGGAATAGCGATTAGTGTAACCGAAAACGCAACAGCCAGACATTTTGATGCTGGGAAACCGTTTTGATAAACTTTCGGAGTTGTTCACACATTAGAACCACTGGGGAACAACACCACTTCCGTTGCCAAAATGCGCGCGCAACTCTGTGATCACGTGGGCTGTAAAAGGGTCTATAAGTGACGATAAAAGTGAGTGAGTCCAATATCATTGGTCTTTAAAAGTGGGTGAGTCTTGTCCTCATGACACACAATGGATCATACACACACACACACACACACGTTAATCATCACTCATAAAGCATTCTTTTTATTTGTGTTCATAGGCTACATACAATATCCAGCATCTGCCAGGGCTTTTAGTCCATCATGTGCGCATATTTGGAGAAATAATGATTCATAATCACGTTTGTAAAATATCATGTGTCCCGACCTCAGCAGACTGGTGAGAGTGAGTAGGCTACATGTTAACGTCCAGCTCACAAACCTCGCGGATGTCTGAACAGAGTTTGTGTCGGTGTCAAGGTCAGCGTCGTTGTTGTTTACATACTTTATTTGAGAAGATTTCCCAATTTTACTTTTCTTAGTAGTAACGTTACCCAAAAAAAGTCTGCAAATACGTTTCTGCTGCTTATTGCTAACCATGACCAAACGAGAGTGAGCGAGGTGACATGATGGTGACGAAAGCACTTCCTGAGGAATTATTACAATAATTATTAATTAGTTTATATCTTATCCACGGCCCATTATTTTAATCCCATTAAAACACAGTATGTTATGTCAGTCTATTTTAATTTATTTTATTTCATTTCATGTTTTAAATACAATATAATTTTAGTGGGGGGCTGATGCTATAACGAGGGGGGCTGCAGCCCCCGCAGCCCCCCCCCCTTCCCACGCTACTGGATCAAGATACATTTGAGAAGCAAAATGACCAGCTATTAAGTCTTGTTCCATAAAAATGTATCAAAATCAATTGATTTGTTAATTAAAACAAGAACATATATCTGTCAATGGGTTTAGAAGAATAAACATTCTACTGACAAATAGCATGGCAAGCCATGCAAGCTTAAAATGTTCCCA
Organism: Pseudorasbora parva; assembly: GCF_024679245.1. NCBI lineage: Eukaryota > Metazoa > Chordata > Actinopteri > Cypriniformes > Gobionidae > Pseudorasbora > Pseudorasbora parva. Next base: position 1,785,961 of record NC_090190.1, on the reverse strand, counting down.
GCATTGCTTGCATTTTTACTATTAGAGCTCTGAAATTATACATAGGGGAAAGCAGGGGCGAAAGTACCAATTTTCAGAAAAATGTAATTTTAAAATAAAATGTTTTAGACAGAGATATATATTTGCTCTGGTCAATAACTCACAGGTGTGGTCTATCAATAGCAGGAGGTATTTTGAACAAATGCAGAACGACTATAGTGTAATTTCACTTTGAACATAAGATGCAGATTTCTACTTTTGACCCCATCAGGTGGGACGAAAATAACACAACAATATAAGCTAGATTGTTCTGTGTTACTCTTGTTTTTATTAAACATCCCTGACTATGACCTTGTTTAATGTAACTGCAAACATATTTTGTAGCTACTTTATCTTTGCAAAAAAAAAAAAAATCAAATTATTTTCATTTTAAATTTAATCAAATGTTTCAAATATAACCTGACAATACAAACTTGTAGGTTTAAAATATTTTTGTCAATCTATTTGATAATTTTTTTCTTCAACAGTATGAACAATATGAAAATTAAATTAGCATAATATGCATTATATATATAAAAGTGGGACAAAAGTAACAAGAGTTACTTTCGTCCCGACAGGAAGTCCCGACATTTAAACACGATTTACTTTTATACTGAAAATCTCTGAAAAGACAAACCTTCAGGATGTGGAACAGCAATAAATAATCTGTAGAGTGATTACAGTGACACATGGTCATTAGGGAAAAAAGATACCGCTTCAGTAATTTACTTTCTGTACTCGAAAACTGCATTTCGGACCCAACCGTGGGAAACGATGACGAAATGACATGATTTTTGTCAGATCCATCAAGGGTTGCGTGCTGAACGTGCTGGCATAGCTGGGAATGCAAATGTAGTCGGGGCTCTGAGAAAATCGCTTTGTTACTTTCACCCCGCGTTACTTAAATGTTATCTTAAATGTGTTTTTAACTAGTAAGAACTGAATAAGAGCGCTTTCTAATTCCAATTGCTATTAGTAATAATTGATTCGTAGAGTTATATAATTAAAAATGAATGGAAGTCAAAGGAGACTGTGATATGACTGGTAAAAATTCATTTGTAGAGCTCTCTAATTCAATTCTTATTAGTAAAAATGTAATTGTTGAACTCTAAAGAAAAATGAATTGAAGTCAAGGGAGACATGACTAGTAAAAATTCCTTTTAAGAACTCTAATTGTAATTTCTACTAGTAAGAATTGAATTTTAGCTCAATAAAAATTCAAGCTTTTATAATTAAATTCTTACTAAAAATGCAATTGCACAGCTCTAGTTCCATGACAGAGCTCTACACTTATCTTGAATGATTTTACTACTACAAATTTAATTATAGAGCTCTCGAATTCAGATCTTACTAGTCGTGTCTCTCTTGACTTCAATTCCTTTTAATTAGAGTTAGGGATGTTAACCGATGACCGTTTGACCGATGGTTGACCGTATCAACATTAACCGATCAAAGTTGTCGGTAAAAAACAAAAAAAGTGATCTCTAAATTAGGCTATTATAGACAGTGGACTAAACGCTACTACAGTTAGCCGTCTCATTACAAAAGCTTTTTGTGTGAAGTGAATAAATCCCTCATACTCAATTTTTCATAACTCACCTGTTTGTACTTAATAAACCGATAAAAACATTTGGCGCGAGGTCACAGCGTTTGGGTTTGAGCGCTCACAAGGATTGCAGACAGTAAACACTCGAGGTTAGAGCTGGTGCAGACGACAGGATGAAGCGTCATTCCCCATAAGATGGGCTTACATTTGGAAATATATTACATCTATATTTCAGTGGAAACACATAATGGGCCCTATCTTGCACCCAGCGCAATTGACTTTGTACACCGCCGCATGTGTCATTCCTATTTTGCACCCGCGCAAAGCGCGCTTTTCCCTCCACAGAAGCACGTCACTAAACTAGTGAATGAACTTGCGCTCCCTGGGCGGTTCAGCGCAAAAAAGGAGGCGTGTTCCGGCGCAAACAATCCCTGGAGCTATTTTGCTGTCCCATTAAACAATTGCGCCACTGACCAGAAAAAACCCAGTCTAAAGTCAGCGGCGCGTTGTTCATTCTGCTATTTTAAGGGCGCATGCTTGACCATAATGCATAACGTGCACAACGCGCAGACACTTTGCTCATGTAATCTACACAGATGCAACAGTTATTTTTGCAAATCATAAATTGTTACACTAAAAAAATATTAACACACGAGATGACGGAAATCATTGTGGTGTGCCACGAAGATGTGAAAAAATAGGCAAAAATCTAGCTTACAAATTATTCAGGCTAATTGTAGTAATGAAGGATCAGACCTGTTTGCCCAATAGTGGCAAGACATATCTGTATATAAGGACATCTGACAAATTGGTTTGTCCGTCAAGAACCAGGCAAAAAAAAAAAAATCGACTGAAAACTAAAAAAAAACTGACCGCACTTTTGTGTGTGTTTCTTCCATCCCCATACAACACAACTTCTCTGTCTTTCACTGCTCTTCAAGAACATCAGTCTCCTCGGCTGTGAACCGCTCCTGGCGTGCGCCTGGTAAATACGCCATAATAATAGCGATCCATAATGGAACTTGCGCAGCTGCTTTTAAAGGGAATGTTGGATGCCGCTCTGATTGGTTTATTCACGTTACGCCCAAACCACACCTATGAATAATGAAGATACTTCAGACCAACCCATTTTAGATTTGCGCCGGGCGCAAGAGCCATTTATCCCGCCGGGAAAATAGCAACAGCGCCGAGACCCGCCCACAAAGTTACTTTGACACTTGCGTTTCAGATCGTTAAAATAGGGCCCAAGGTGTTGATCATCATCTTTCTTTATTATTGTTAGCACTGCCTCAAACTAAAGCGGCGTCTCTTCAGAGCTGTCATTTTCTTAAATGAGCCGCGGCAATGTTTCAAATGAGCTTCTAACGCTAGACAAACGCCTTTATTTTCAACGTGATCACCTTGCCCAAACCATTTCGAAACTAAGGAGCCATTTGTCCTCCGATTACAAACAAGCTGCAGACCGGCAGAGAGATCACAGAGAGATGCGATAGAGTTGCGAAATTGCAGGCGCGGCTGTCATTTCAAATAGCGCAGCATATTTTAAACTAATGGGTAAACCGGTTTCAACCGGCTAATGAGGCTCGGTGGTCGGTCAAGAAAATGTTTAGTTTTTGCCATCCCTAATGAGAGTTCAACAATTGCATTTTTACTAGTAATAATTCCAATTAGAGAGCTAATTTAGTTTTTACCAGTACGAATGCAATTGTAAAACTCTCCAATTATACATATCTTTAATGTGTTTTTAATAGTAAAAATTTTATTATAGAGCTCCGCAATTGCATATTACTAGTGCGAATTGAGTTAGAGAGCTCTCTAACTGTAATTGTTACTACAATAATTTAATTGGAGACCTCTGTAAATAAGAGTGAACGGAAGTCAATGGAGACATACGACTAGTAAAAAATCATTTGTAGAGCTCTCTTATCATAATTGTTACTATAAGAAGTGAATTGCAGAGCTCTCCAATTCAATAACGGAGTTCTGCATGGATCATTAATGCTTTTTCACTAGCAAAATATGTGTAGGTTATATTTATATATGAAATATTTATATGTATCTAAGATAAATATAAATTATATAAATATATAGTACAGTATATAAATGCAAATGTTTCTTAAATACATGCATGTGTGTGTAATAATAATAATAATAATAATAATAATAACACACACACACACACACACACACACACACACACACACACACACACACACACACACACACACACACACACACACAATAAAAAAATTATTTTGGATGTGATTAAATCACAATTAATTAATTGCAGAGCACTAGTAAAAATTAAATTATAGAGCTCTGAAATTACCTTTTTTACTAGTAAGACTTAAATTGTAGAGCTCTCCAATAAAATTTTTACTAGTCATATCTCTACCATGACTTCAATTAATGTTTAATTAGAGTTGAACGATTTAATTTTTACTAGTAAGAATTTAATTAGAGAGCTAATTCAGTTTTTACTGGTAAGAATGCAACTGTAGACCTCTCTAGTAAAAATGTAATTAGAGAGCTCTGCGATTGCTACAATTAGAAAGCTCTCTAATTCAATTCTTACTATTACAAATGCAATTACCAATAAGAATTAAATTGTAGCGCTCTCTAATTGGAATTATCACTAGTAAAAATGCAATTATAGAGCGGTATAATTAAAAATGAATGGAAGTCATTGGAGACATATGACTTGTAAAAATGTATCTGTAGAGCTCTCTAATTGTATAATTGCTGTAATTGAATTGTAGAGCTCTCTAGTTCATTTCCTATTAGTAAAAATGTAATTTCAGAGCTCTCTAATTCAATTCTTACAAGTAAAAATGCAATTACGATGCGTAACACTGGGAACATTTTAAGCTAAATTGGCTTACCATACAAATTTCACAAAAACAACTGCATATACTACTTTACAGTATCTACTGTCAATATCAATAAACATGCGTTACACTCCACTTTATACTGTCTGTACCCCTTCTACTGCACCACAACTGGCCATCTAAAGCACTAAGAATTAATCGGCCACCATTTTTATCTCTGCGTCCAATCTCAACGGGTTCTGTTTTGTTGTCATCACAAACAACAGAAGTGGTAAAATACAGTCAATAAAACCCCAGCAGGCTGATGTGGGAACAGTTCAGACAGATTTATAGACTGATACATCACACAAACTAACCGCTAGATTTACGGTTTTGTCTTTTATCTTGGGACACCCACTAGGCCTATGGCTATTTCTATTAGGCTCAGTAGAAGCTGCATTTATGGGCCTAAATGAGTCCGTCAGGTACCCTGAGCACACAAAGCCAAAACATACCGCAGGAATGTTAAATGCTGATTCAAAGAGTTCATGGTGGGTTTTGATGAGGACAGAGAGTGAGACGCACAGTTTGACCAAATGTCTTTCGGCATGCGCTCACAAATGTTCCAAATTCCTTGTGGGCAGTTAATGGTCGACAACATAAACTCCACTGGAGCGGCTCTGTAGCTTCTAAAATGTCTCAGTCGCTCCTTCGCCGCAGGAGACAATTCATGGGTCTCCGTTATACTTTTCCCCCTCTGTGTAAACTCAAATTGAGGCATGCAAACCTCCACAGAAATCTTAGACATCTGAAAGTGGACATATTAAACTTTTTTTATTATGTGATGTTCAGTGCCGTAACTTTGTTAAAAAAAAGTGGGTGGGACAGTCTCACGAAAATGGGTATAATTTAGCCTAGAAATCTAGACGCACCCTAGCGGCAGCAAATCTAATCTGCCCGTGAGTGTCGTCTAGCAACTCTCAATACCCTTCTGAGCTGTATTCGCCTAACTCTTGCCGGGACAATCACATCATGTATAGAGTCGGTGGGCGGGGCCATAATGACGGCTGAGTTGCGTTTGCGTGCTTCTAGTAAACACAGAAACTGGCGAACAGCGGCGGTCTTTCGAATCAGCTTTGGCCGCGACTCTGGAAGACTTGAGTTAAGCTTTTCTCTGAGAAAAGAACAAAGAACGGCACTGAAGTCATTCTGAAGAAGGGAAGATGTGTTCGGAGTTTAGCCGACCGGTTCAACTTATTCTACTAACCCGAATCCTAACACCTAACCATAACCTACCAGTCTACTGACAGTCAACTAATACTCTAATGAGAGTTTTCTGACATGTCGTTGCAAAGTTACTTATAGTCAGTAGAATGTTTAAAGTAAACTATTGAAATAAAGTGTAACTTTAACATGAAAGTTATTCTCAGTGTTTCTGAACTCCCTGAAATGCCTCCATTATAATAATTTATTCGCAGATTAAAGGGGCGGAGTATGGTTGAGTTAGTTAGTAGTGTTTTAAAGGACAACTCTGGTGAGAAATGACCCTAGGGGTGATTAACAGATGGTTAGCGAGTAGATCGTTCTCTGGGATGGGTTTTCATGAAAATAAAAACAGATTAGCTTATAGCGCTTGTCTATGGGGCACTGGGTCAGTGAAATTAAACCGCTAGTTAATGCCACTAACAAGGCTCAAAATAGCCTCACACTAACACGGCAGCATGATGAGGGTCCCTACATGCAAACCGAAGCATTGAGAACTTTGTAAGAGTACAAACAGTTTAATAAGAAAATACTTTATAAAGACAGTGCATTATGCATTCACGGACAGCAGCCATTTTGGAAAACAGTCTCGACGAGTCGAGCCACGAACGTTGAACTAAGTGAGCTGATCGATAGGAATTAAGTTTGTGAAATCTAATTACGTGGACATTTTATTTGTTTGTTTGTTTGTTTGTTTGATTGTTTGTTTGTTTATTCTTCCGGAAACAACGGACCATATGAGATTCCATGTGTCCCCCTCACTTTTAATAAAATGTATTTTCGTCCCCCACACTTTTACTGGGTCTCACCGATCATAGTCGACCCGCTCCGAGGGGGATTCGAACCGATGTTACCTGCACGGCGCGAGCAAATTAAAGAAAGCTTTCTCTAAACTCAGCTGATAGCACGCTTTTTGAGGTCACAGGCAAGTGTATTTATTTACATAGAAAATGTTAATACATTAAGATGTAAATTCAGAGACAAAAATGTATCTCTGCATGACCTGTCATTTTATTCGCATTTAAATATGAGGAGGGCGCTCTCCAGAAAGTCCAAAAGTAGAAGTAGAAGTCACGCTGCAGCTGAAGGAAAACAATTGTTATGAGAGATGAAATGTGAAGACGACAATCAGACGATTGCGACAATATTATTTATGTGTGTTTTTCAAGCCATCTCAATGTAGCCTATTTATTGACAATAAAGTATCATATGAATAATGCAGCTTTTAATGTTTAGTATCTTCTCCTCACCAAGGCTGCATTTATTTAATCAAAAATAGTTAAAACTGTAATATTGTGAAATATTATTACGAATTAAAACAGCTTTTTTCCTATGTGAATATAGTAATTTATTCCTGTGATCAAAGCTGAATTTATCATCATTACTCCAGTCTTCAGTGTCACATGATCCTTCACTAATCACTCTCAGATGAGGATTTTATAATCAAGAAACATTTATGATTATTATCTGTGTTGAAAACAATTGTATTGCTTAAATATGTTGTAGAAAGTTCTATGGACAGCATCTATTAAATTAATTATTATATTTTGTAATATTAAAAATATCACTTGTGATCAATTTAATGCATGTCTGATCAATAAAAGTATTAATATAATTAATATTATAAATCACACTTTACTATATATTCACAACAGATGATTTACATCAGAATATATATATATATAACATTGCATAAAATCTATGGAGAATTAATGCACAAGTGTTTTTAGTATAGCCTATAAACCAATCATAAAATTGGCATAAAATAGGAGAAAAATATTATAGATATTAGTGGTTATTGTCCAGCAGTGTATTTGATATCTTACCAAATTAAAAGCAAGAGATGCACTAAATTATATCGGTCAAAAAAATGGTATTACTACATTTCTGTCCCCCTCACTTCTGATGGCTACACCCCTGGATCACGGTATTTCCACGAGGGTTATGTTTTTTTGGCAGGAGTGGCTTCCGTCTCTATCGTTACGTCCATCATCCGTCTCTGTTGTGTTTTTTCCCCGCGTTGTCACTCGTCATCTGACCTCACACACTAACCTCGCGACAGTACTGTAGGCTAACGGCAGTTATCGCGAGGCTACTTACAGAGCTCAGATTGGAAATGTTTTTGTTTTTTTCCTCCGGTATTATTATTTTTTAATAACGCACATTAAAATACGAGATATATACAGGAAAATACTAATAGGAGAGGACGGCGAGAAAGAATGGTAAAATACAGGACTTTCCCGGCCAAAACGGGATACTTGACAGGTATGGTCAAGCATTATAAGCTAATCTGTTTTTAGAGATAAAACTCTTAACATTCGATTTTCATGAAAACGCATCCCAGAGAACGATCTACTCGCAAAACATCTGTTAATTACCCCTAGGGGCATTTCTCACCGCAGTTGTCCTTTAAAACTGGCAAGTAAGGGGCGGGACATTTCCCAAACACCAATCACAGCACACTGCTCCAGCCAACCAATCAGAGCACAGTGTGTTTTTCAGAAGGAGGGGCTTTATAGAGACAGGAACTAAACAGAGTTACTGACAGACTGGGAGGAGAAGAGCCGCAACAATGGAGAATCGGAAGATAAGCAACGTATAGAGCCCAAAAACAACATCAAGACTTTGTAAATACATAATGGGTTCTCTTTAACTATACTTAGTCACATCAAAAAAATTAGGCCTTGGATGTTTTGTTTTTTCACGTGCCTCGCTGTAAATAGTGCCTCAATCCCATAAAGTCAACAGTCTCACTGCTTGTGGCCTTGCGATTGCAGCTTTTATACAGTACAGTAATGGCTGAATAGACAAATGACAGTGATTATCTGGGGCTAGGCTGGGGCTTTGGCTCCCCACCATATAATTAGACCTCAGCTCAACTTGTTTTTTGACATTCTACTGGAACTGGATGGTAGACGGGCACACAGCAGCCAAAGAAAACGTCCACCGTCTAATTTAGGAGCAATCCGAGCCGCTAATGTCAGCTTCTATGCTGGGACTTTTCAGGGAAGATTTTTCTTGACGTTTCAAGTGTGTATGTCTATATATTTTCCTCCTTTGTCCGTGGTGTGACCGCCCCAGAATCCCGACCACAATGACATGGCAGGCCGAGAGGAAGCTGAAGTCATTGCACTGAGGTAGTTGTGAACGATTGGATACCGTTCTCATTACTCACTCGAGAGAGAGAAAGCTGGCTGTCCAAAATAAAAAGTAAGGAAAGAGACGCACAGAGGCCTGTTTACTTAGTAAAAGGATATTTGCACAGCAGAATTTGTACACCTGTTGAAATGGAATGTGTGCCTGAATATGCACGTTTCATCAAGCTTTCAGCACCATAAGTAAAGACTGTAATCCAGCTCTCCTCCTATCATCATCGCTCTGGCCCTGTTACTACTGAGGACACTAAGTAGTGTTGACAGCATCTGATGAAGCCAGCAGCCCCTCATCACACCACAACCTCTTTTCACACTATACACACCTTTATAATGAGTAAAATAAAACTTAATGTGAAATGAAAAAATCTCACAATATATCCTACTACGTCTAATGTCATTTTCTTGCCTACAATATTTCATCAACCAAGTCGTTTGTCCTGTATTTTCTGCTGTATAATCAGAACTGATGAATATGAGTCGATTCTTTTTAATGGATCGGTCAAACGAATCGATTCACAGATCGAACGTTTTCCACAGGTGTCCCACTGGATTAAAACATACACCAATCAGGCATAACATTATGACAGGTGAATAACACTGATGATCTCTTCATCACGGCTCCTGTTAGTGGGTGGGATATATTAGGCAGCAAGTGAACATTTTGTCCTCAGAGTTGATGTGTGTGAAGCAGGAGAAATGGGCAAGCGTAAGGATTTGAGTGAGTTTGGCCAGATTGTGACGGCTAGACGACTGGGTCAGAGCATCTCCAAAACTGCAGCTCTTGTGGGCTGTTCCCGGTCTGCAGTGGTCAGTATCTATCAAAAGTGCTCCAAGGAAGGACCAGTGGAGAACCGGCCACAGGGTCATGGGCGGCCAAGGCTCATTGATGCACGTGGGGAGCGAAGGCTGGCCCGTGGGGTCCGATCAAACAGACGAGCTACTGGAGCTCAAACTGCTCCAGAAGTTAATGCTGGTTCTGATAGAAAGCTGTCAGAATACACAGAGCAGCTCAGTTTGAGGCGTATGGACCAGTCAGGGTGACCTCTGACCCCTGACCCCGCCGAAAGCACCAACAGTGGCACGTGAGCATCAGAACTGGACCACGGAGCAATGGAAGAAGGTGGCCTGGTCTGAGGAATCACGTGTTCTTTTACATCACGTGGATGGCCGGGTGTGTGTGTGTGTGGCGTACCTGGGGAACACATGGCCCCAGGATGCACTATGGGAAGAAGGCGAGCCGGCGGAGGCAGTGTGATGCTTTGGCCAATGTTCTGCTGGGAAACCTTGGGTCCTCCATCCATGTGGATGTTACTTTGACACGCTCCACCTACCTAAGCATTGCTGAGACCATGTTCAGCCTTTGATGGAAACGGTATTCTGGTGGCTGTGGCTCTTCCAGCAGGATAATGCTCCTGACACAAAGCACAAATGCTTCAGGAATGGTTTGAGGAGCACAACAACCAGTTTGAGGCGTCGAATCGGCCTCCAGATTCCCCAGATCTCAATCCAATCGAGCATCTGTGGGATGAGCTGAACAAACAAGTCCGATCCATGGAGGCCCCAGCTCACAACTTACAGGAGTTAAAGGATCTGCTGCTAACATCTTGGTGCCAGATACCACAGCACACCTTCATGGGTTGAGTGGAGTCCATGCCTTGATGGGTCAGGGCTGTTTTGGCAGCAAAAGAGGTCATAATGTTATCCCTAATCAGAGTATGATTAAACTTCTCTTATCTCCAATTTAACTCTAATATGCCCCCTAAAATGGAGTAGAAAAGTAGTAGTAGTTGGTCTGCAGTAAGATCTTTCTTTAAGCAGCAATTGGATGTGTAATGAAAATAAATAATTTGTAAGAGTGAGAGGACTGAGTCAGAATTCAGTCGTGATTTTCCATCCGAAGTCCAGCCGGACACACTGAGGGGGAATTGATTTGTTTGTTGCTGGTTTTTGACCCATTACGTCTGGCGCTTTGTCTCCTCACACGCCTGCTTCTTACGGGACATTAGTCTTGTTCAGGGGGATTTGCTCACTTATCTGACTGATCTAGCACATCTCATCCATCTTTTGTTAGGAGAAATTATCTGGCGAAACACGCAGAATGGCCCTCGGAATAGAAAAGGAATATAATTGACAAATGATGCAGTGAGGTTTCGATTGGCTTTTTTCCCAGCTAACTGTGAATTTGTTGAACGGGTTTGTTGTTTTGCAGTCGACACGATGAGGTAACTTGAGGTCGGGTCTGATTGCTTTTAAACGGCAGGATTGCACCAAATTTTGGGAACAATTCTTTGGATTTCTTCTAAAATGTTTCCTAAAAGCATTGGCCTTGTGCAATCTGCCTCTGAAAGCGGAGTTTGGTCTGTGTTGGCCTTCGGTGCCGGCAGAGGGACTTAACTACTGTACATTAACAGAAGGCCAGTCCTTGAGTTTTGTGGCATTGCAACGCTTGTGTAAATCCAGTTAGGTCAGAGTAATGTTACAGATGCAGAAGAGCTTCTTGGCCAATGCAGTCCTTAGAGATATTACATTTGTGGTGTTTAAAATAATGGTTACATTTGCTGCAAGGAAAATAGAAGAATAAACAACTAATAGAAAATACAGTTCTGTCATTAATGAATAACTGAACAGGAACATATGGATAACGCACTATTAACATTCTAGTAACTATTAACTAACAAAAAACTCTGATTAACGAATTAGTTCAAGTTACTTAATTTATAAAGCGCTTTAAACACGGTAGAACCTGCCAAAGTGCTGAACATGGTCAAACATATAATAAAAACAAAGTGATAAAGCGTATCATAATTCAAATAAAAAACGAAAAGCTGTAAAATCTTAAAATGTTAAATGTAAAAAAAGAAAGAAAAAGTAATTCAATTAAAAGCCAAGTTAAAAAGAAAGGTTTTTAACCTGATTTTAAATACAGTAGGGGCCAATTTAATTTCGAGGGGTAACTTATTCCAGAGAGTAGGGCATTATTAAGTCAAATAAGTGTTTAGTGGAAGGTAGTAGCTCACTACTGGCTATTATTATTTAACTACTAAGTAGTACACTGCAAAAAAATATTTAAGAAATAAGTTACCTGGTTGCCTTAAAAATTTGAGTTAATTTAAATAAAAAATATGAGTTAATACAATGAACATTTTTGAGAATCGACAACCTTTATTCAAATATTATTAAAAGATTTTGTAAGCATATTGGGTAATTGTGTGTTTTATTTGTGATGACGCAGCCAAATTGTGCTATTTTCATGATTTATCACATTTTTATGTGGTTCATATACAATAATATTTTGAGTTTCTATTTATTAAACCAATTTCCTTCATTGTGTCAACTCAAAATTTTAATTTCAATAAACTCAAAATTTAAAGGCAACCAGGTTACTTACTTTTTTAAGTTAAACCAACAAAACATTTTTTTTACAGTGTATATACAGATTCATAATTAAAGGTAGGGCAGGCAAGAATGATCTAAAACTTTAATACAGCAGCTTTTAATAAATATTGTATATTGAAGACTATGTAGTTTTAATTTTAGCCTACATTTATTCATTCAATTTCATACTTAAATGCGACTGTACATCTCTGATCTGCCACTATAAATCTTTATATATATTTATTTTATATTATACAATACACTGGGAATGTGTACAAGGGTTTTTTAAGTAAAGTTTTAAGTTTAAGTAAGGGTTTTTAAGTATTTTAAGTGAAATAAAGAAAGAATATTGCAATAAAAACATTTTCTCCTTACAGTTTTTCTCGATTGCTTAAACACTATAACCAGGCTTTTGAACTAAAATTTCAAAACCATAACGCCATTTATCAAAAAGCACACCCATTTCACTAAACTATAAACACTATTTCCTGTTTTGACACATGAGTCAGATTTGTTGAACTGTCACTGCAAAACTCTACACACAAATCCCTTAATTTCTCATTGCCTAGACCATGTGGTCATTTAGAAAGCACTAGCATTCAATATTGTTCACTCAAGTCAGCATAGTTTCAGCTCAATTAGCACACAATTACCCAGGTGAAAACACTAAGAGTCAAAATTTAACACACATCAATCAGAACTTTCAAGATACATAAAAGTGCCAGAGTCAGTTCATTTGAGCTTTGGAACAATAGATCCACAAAGAAATGAAGGAAGAGGTCGAGGAGGGAGAGGAAGAGGACGTGGGTGGTGAAGGAGGAGGAAGAGGACATGGTGAAGGAGGAGGGAGAGTAAGAGGACGTGGTGAAGGAGGAGGGAGAGGAAGAGGATGTGGTGAAGGAGGAGGGAGAGGAAGAGGATGTGGTGAAGGAGGAGGGAGAGGAAGAGGATGTGGTGAAGGAGGAGGAGGAGGACATAGTGAAGGAGGAGGGAGAGGAAGAGCACGTGGTGAAGGAGGAGGAGGAGGAGGAGGAGGAGGAGGAGGAGGAGGAGGGAGAGGAAGAGGACGTGGTGAAGGAGGAGGAGGAGGAGGAGGAGGAAGAGGAGGAGGAGGAGGAAGATTAGGAGGAGGAGGAGGAGGAGGAGGAGGAGGAGGAGGAGGAGGAGGAGGAGGAGTCTCAGATGAAATTAGAGCCAGTTTAGTTGATCATACGAGAGAAGTGCCAAATCATATGCATATTCCACATTTTATCATAAGTGTGGGGACATGCACTGGTCTTGGTCTTGACTCGGTCTCGGCCTGTCTTGGTCTTGGTCTTGACTCGGTCTCGGCCCTTCAAAGTCTTGGTCTTGTCTTGGTCTCGGTTTAGGTGGTCTTGAATACAACACTAGGTGAAAGTGTATGATCGAGAACCTTATATGCTTGTTCACCTCGTCCAGGCCATGTGTTAGTAGATGCGTGCCAGGGGTGGATCAGGCATGCAAGAGGATTTTACCGCCGCTGCCAGGCTAGGGCTAATATAGCCTGTGATGTGGATGAGATTCTCTGGCCTGACCCAGACCAAAGACGGGAGGCTGAGGCGGAATACAATATATTTTATTTTATTTTTTAAATTTTTTTTTGTACTGTGTAGTATGAATGAATGAATAAAAATGTGCCAATGTATCCATTGGTTGTGTCTTTTGTTCATCATGTGAAAAGGTTTGTGAGGAGGGGAACCACAAGTAACATAACTTACCAGTTTTGGAAATGTTGTTTTGAATTTATTGCTCCAGTGTGTTAGACTATGTTGTAGTGTGTGTGATTTTGAGGGCTTGTGTGTCTTGTCTGAGGGCAAAGTTTGGTTTTTCAGCAAGAGTGAATGGTTTTGATTGTAGAGCTTCATTTTGACCTGAAAATAGGTTGTTTGGGAAACTGGGTGAGACGTTATGGATTTGTGTTTATAGTTTTGAGAATATGAGGCATAGTTTCAAGAAATGTGTTTAAGCAATCGAGAAAAACTGTAACTTTTTCTGTTCCTGTCGCCTAAGAATAGAAAAGCAAAAAACAAACCGAATCAAAAAACGAAAAACCGTGGTTAAAAAAAAACGAGGTATGTATTGAACCCTCGACTAACTGTATTGTCGCATCCCAAGTAGTTCTTAATCATCTGGGAGGTATGAAAAAAAAAGTAGTTATTGATTAACTAATAGTGAACTAAGGACTAAGTTTCTTGTTAGGTAATAGTAGTTGCCTGAATGTTAAGTAAGGGATAATGTCCACCCAGCCGGTTGTTATCGCAGAATAAACCCCTTCAGAGTGATCAGGACCCCGACGCGAAGCGGGGCAGGAGTGACAGTCCGTGGTGGAGTGCCCTCTGGTGGTGATCACGGGCACTCACACTGGTGAATTGTGATAACGTTTATGACATTCTTCTTTCAGACAAATACAATCTGAGTTATATTTAAAAAGTCCAGGCTAACGTTAATCCCAGCAGTAGTTGTAGTTGTTTTTGAAGTCCATAAAAAGTGCAGCTGTCCGTCAAATAATAATCCGATGGGTTAATAGAGGCTTCTGATTCGAATCGATGCGTTTGTGTGAGAAAAATATCCATATTTAAAACTTTATAAAGGAAACCCGCCTTGAAGTCTTCCATTGTAGCCATGGCTGTTTAAGTATTTAACAGCCACAAGATGGCGCCAGCGTTAAGCACAGAAGGAGTACCGGTCAAGATAACTCGTAGTACCCGGATGAGCGGGTGTTATCTGGAAATAACACACCGCTGGAATGCACAATTGACCAATCAGAATCAAACGTATCGTTCGTATGTATAATACGCCATAAAATGCGTATCATATGCACACGAAAAACAGCGTGCCATAGACACGCCAAAATGAGTTTTGGCGTATACATTCCACGACATTGCACACTCGTACTATTTATACGCATTTTTGTGAGAATAGCCTGATTTCACAGAGCCGTGTAATTATAGTGCATAACTCAGCTGTTCCTGTGTAGTTTTTCATTAATTGACAGTATTCTAAAGTGGTACCAAATAAACTTTTAAAGTGATAGTTCACCAAGAAAATTAAAATGTCATAGAATTACACCCCACACTTAAACGTAAACCCTACTTGAGCAACGATTAAGGGTTAAGACATCAATGTGTCGTCAAGAGCAGCAGGGTTTTTGTGCACGTTGTCTAAGCATGTTTTTTTTTTTTACTCTCATAGACTTGTTACCCATTCACATTATGACTGCAACGATTGGAGTTAAAAATGTTCATTTGTGTTCTACTGAAGAAACAAACACACCTACATGTTGGAAGCCCTGGGGGTCAGCAGATAAACATCACAGGCTCATTTTTGGGTGGACTATCCCTTTAATAGTGCTACAAATAAAATTAATTAACACTACTATTGCTCTCGAGCAGAGTCTACTTTAACATTAGTTGAGTCTCTGCTGCATCTTCATAGGTTTTAAATAACTTTGGTTCTTGAATTAGTCCTTTTCAGAGCGAGTCAAACTTTGTAGCTCTTAAAAGCCATGAAGGAATGAGTGAATCCCCCAAACGACATCCCACAACTTTCGGTAGCAAGAACAAACAACGTTCTCAACTTTCGTAACACTGGATTACTGAAGCATAGCCCCTTTCCTGATCCCAAAATGAATGGAAACCTTTTAAGTGGAGCAGCCCCTCATGGTAATGCGTTTCAATAGAAGGAGGGAAAATGGAAAGATAATGAACATCGCTCCTCACTACAGACTAAGTAGGGAACATAATGATACACACAAGAGACGCTTGTGTCTATATAGACTGCTTGTGTTAATTGGCGTGAAAAGTTACTCGCCTTCGGAAGATGTTTTTGATCCTCACTCGCATTTATTAATATGTGCCAGAGTCTTGCTGTTTTCATATCCATAGTATGTGTATTTCTGTACAATGAACAGAAATTTCCCTCATCTTATAACCAATTGTCAAAATGTAAGCGTTTAAGGTAATGCCTTATTCTGCATGAGCTTATTCTACATCCCTTAATCCGACCCAATACCTAAACTTAAACGCTACAAAAAACACTTTAGTATGGAGAACAGATATTCACTATTAACTATGACTTTTGCCTCAATAAACTCCTAATTTACTGCTTATTAATAGTTAGTAAGGTAGTTTTTGTAGCATTTAAGTTTAGGTATTGGGTCAGATTAACCTGTTAACTGTCATCCCCCTTTTTGAAAACATACATGTAAATTCACCATCCAAACTTAAATGGTTGCAATTCAAGAACGCTTTGGAATATAGACATAAGTTTGCTATCTTTTAAAGAAGACAGTCAGCAGAGTATTGCTCAAGTGAAATCACTTCAAAAAAGTAAAGTTATGGAAGTTTAAATTTACTGTAAATCAAATATACTGTACTAGATATTTAATATTTAATATAAAATATATATGTTACAAAATCATTTTTACTCAAAAATTACTATCAAATCAAAGCCATATGTCTAATCAATTTGTGTTCCTAATTTGAAGTTGATATCACAAAAATTTTGTTTAGGCGCTTTACCACAAATAGCCACCAGGTGTCATTGAAATTCCATAGATTTTTTTTAAATGCAATTTCCTGTGTCAAATGTATATATTTTTGTCCAAATATCACAAAAGAGTTTTCAGATATAGAACCGTGAGACTCAGACCTTTCCGACGATATGTGTTTTGTCAAGATAAGAAAAGGTTTTTATTCTAAAATAGTTAAATAAATATGAAACATGACAACGCCACTTGGGGAGGAGCCTGCTAGAATGATTTAGAGCACTGTTTCCACACTGTAAAAAATTATATGTTCAATAAGTTATGACAACATATGTTTTTACATTGTTTTAACTCATTAAAATAAGTTAAGAAATGTTAAACTTTTTTTTATTAGTTATACAAGATGTAACTCATTTTTTAAAGTCAGTTTAACATAATTTAAGTTGAAATAACTTAAACATCCAAGTCGATTGTACTGCAAAAGTTCAAAATTTTGACTCAGGATGAATCTTGAGTTTGTGAGCTTTCAAATGATATATAGTTTGACAACATTAGATCAGGATAAATATATGATATAATTGTTTGAAACATAGTGGCAAATAGGCCCACCGACGGGCCGGTGAAAGTTAACAGGTTAAGGGATGTAGAATAAGGTCATGCAGAAAAAGGCATTAATATGAGCTTTATAAGTACTAATAAACAGACAATATCATAGTAATATACGTGATAATAAGCAACTAGTTAATAGTTAATAACTGAACCTTAAAATAAAGTGTTACCAAACTACCTTACTAACTATTAATAAGCAGTAAATTAGGAGTTTATTGAGGCAAAAGTCATAGTTAATAGTGAATGTGTGTTCCCCATACTAAAGTGTCACCTGTGTTTTTATTATAGAAACTGACCACATCACAACTCGACTAAGTCTCAAGAGTTCGAGAAGTGAATCCCGTGGTGATTTTTCACATGCCTTCAATTAGGCTTCAAATTGTAAAAAGGAAACCGTTGATTATGTGCATTACTCCAGAATGACTCCAGTTAGCAAACAGCATGTGAATGTGACTTCAGTCAGTCCTCCGCCATCTCATTTAAAAGCCAAATTAAAACTGGAAGATGTTATCTGATGTGGTAAATGTCAAAAATCTGCCTGTGACTGTAAATTCATTTTTGAAGGACTGGCGACTTCAATCTACTAGTGTTTATTCATTAAATGTTAGCTTAAATTCATCTTTAAATGGGCTGGCTTATATAATATAGATTGGATGGATATGAAATATATATTTTTTTATTTAATATGCTTTGGGGTTTGATGTAATAAACATACAGGGATTGACAGAGACACAATGATGTGTATAGATTCATACACTCTAAAAAATGCTGGGTTAAAAACAACCCAAGTTGGGTTGAAAATGGACAAACACAGAAATTGGGTTGTTTGATTGGGTCCATTCACTGGGTTCAAACAAACCAATATCTGGTTTTGTCAATTTTCAACCCAACTTGGGTTGTTTTTAACCCAGCATTTTTTAGATTGTAACAATCAATTCATGCAAAATGCAAAACGGCCCATATGAAATATGCGCTCGCCAGATTTCCGTATATCTGCATGAATTTTTAGCATAAATAAAATGTTAAAATTTCGTATTTTTTTCTGTGTTTGCTTATTCAACTTTCTTAAGGAGTTAATGTTGAACTCCCTCGAGTTTCCTCCAGGAACCAACACGTCACAATATTCCTCATTATAATAATTCATACGCATAATAAAGGGGCGGAGCCTGGTTGAGTTGGTTTGTGTGTTGAAACTGGTGAGGGGCGGGACATTTTCCAAACACCAATCACAACACACCGCTCCAGCCAACCAATCAGAGCACAGTGTGCTTGGAGGCGGGGCTTCATAGAGACAGGAACTAAAGAGAGTTACTGACAGACGGGGAAGAGAGGAGCCGCAACAATGGAGAATATGAGGAAATAATCAACATTTAATCAGGAAAACCTGCTCTAGAGCCAGAAACACATCTTTAAATTATGTTATAACTCACATTTGAATCCAATTCTGATATATTCCACAAGAATCAGCACAGCAAATATAAACAAATCAGTTTAATTCTATTTATATAATTATACTAGTAAAATATGTCAAATAAGATGATTCTAAAATGTAATTTTGGAAGCGCTTTCATGCAGCAAGGCTTGTTGAAGCTTAACGTCAATCACATTTGTGATTTGAGTGCCGCAATGAAGTAATTAAAGAGCCCTGACGGCTTGATCAATGAACTGATCTGACTACCAAGAGTGGGCAGCGGTGAGAGAAGGTGTGTGTGTGTGTGTGGGGTCGATGTCATGTTGTCCCTATGGGGACGCGCTGTCTTTTGCACTGTGTGAGAACTGTACGAGAACAGCCAGTTAATGAGTGTCACAATGTTAAAATGTCATCTGTGTGCTATCTGATAATGAGGACGGTCACATTGTTGGTGCTTGTATTCGGGCTCTCTCTGTGTGTGTGTGTGTGTGTGTGTGTGTGTGTGTGTGTGTGTGTGTGTGTGTGTGTGTGTGTGTGTGTGTGTGTGTGTGTGTGTGTGTGTGTGTGTGTGTAACAAAGAGGACATATGCGTTGCACATTGTCTTTATTTGATCTCACATGCACCAATGACTTTATAATAACCTGCATCTTTCATTTCTCCTGTAATAGTTACACATAAAGGATCTCAGGGGTTTAGGCACCATATTGCAGAGAGACAGATCATTCTTTCACAGAGAAAGAGAGAGATAATTCTTTCAAAACCAATAAGAAAAGGAGGATTTTGGTTAAAGGGACAGAAACCAGCAACTCCTGTCTAGATGCTTAAAACAAACCCATTGAGGATCATTGCATTAGTTTAGTCTTGATCCACCACAGTGTGCTCAATTTAGTTTCCCAGCACATGCTTTTGTCAACTACATTCAGTTGTGAGTGTAAAACTAACTAAATAAAAGTGTCAATTATCTTGTTTAATTCTTTCTCGATAATTTTGCTTCTTTCAAGTGACTGGTTGTTGCCCAGAATAAGCTGTCCAGGGGTCTCATTTATAAACGGGGCTGGAAGCGTATGTACGCCAGTTCTCACGCAAAGGTTGTGATCTATAAGAAACCAACTTGATGGGAGAATGTGCGCACCTTTAAGCAAACTTTGAGCCGTGCGTACGCACATTCTGGAGACAAAGGGAACTGGCGACACAGATGGTGAGCTGAAGTTAGAACTGTAGAAAATAAATGTGAGAAGAATGATTATAGGAATTAATGACATTTAATTTTCACTCCATTTCATACGTTATATCCACATTATCATGAAGATTAAATTCAACAATGTTATTTGGGCTGATTGTTTTATGTTAAATGCATCTAGTAAAATCCAAACGTAATTCAAAATGTATTTAAAAAATTTAAAAAATAATAATCAGCGCTTCCTTACAGTCGCATCATCCACAACGGGAGCACAGGAGGAGATGGCGCGCTGTGATACAGTATAGCATGAAATAGCCTTTTATTAGAGAACTGCAGAACACAGTTTAAAAACGAAATATTTACCTTAATGTACATATATCATAAAATGTCAAAGTCTGCAAATAGAGTCATGAAGCACAATCGCTACTCATCATCGGTCCTAACTATTACATTACAAAACCGTCATGAAGAAGCATGCGTTCACTATAACATTTTTGTCTTAAATTTTAGCCCACAAATTAATTCTGTGATTTTGTCAAGGTGTTAACGATAAGTCTATTTGTTAGAAACAAATAAATCCTCCAGTGACCTGAGTAAAGCCCCTTTCACACTGCGATTCCGGCAAATACACGGATAATGCGACCCAGCATTTGATCCCGGGCCGCTAGATTTGGTCCAGTCACACTGCCAGTGAATTACCGTAATATGTGCGCTTTCACACACAACCCGTAACGGTCCCGGGTCGAGTTGACACGTGACATCTGGATGTGACGTATAATGCACGAGTCTAAAAAGATTGGTGCCAAAGAATAAGGAAAGGCAAAACGGAAGTGTTCTCATTGCTTTGTAAACATTGACCAGCAACTAGCGGCATTGTTGTGCTAAATGCTCAAATTACTTCATGTTTTTTGTGACTTCTTTCCGGTCAAAATAACACAAAAAATTGGCTACCCGAGAAGCATTTTATACAAATTTGTTTTTATTGATATTTTGATATATTTATTCTACAACATAAAAAGGATATTGAATGATTTTCAGCAATGTAATGTGTAAAGCACAAATGGCATTTATAGTCCATATCTTATATTTGTCAATGTCTTTTACCTTTGACAGTGAAACATGGTGTCAATGGGAATATGCATGCAAATGATATGCAGATGAGGTCATGCATAGTAAAACACCTCGTTGTAAGCTCCATATATGGGGATTTCAGGGAGGAGTCAGGGCGGAGACTTGCACAATCTGCTGCTGGCTGTGATTTATAAAGGGATTTTTGCGCAGGTTTTGGCGTAGGCATGGTTTTATAAATCAGAATTTTTTTGTGTGTACGCAAAACCTAGCTTTAGTACGTATGTATACTTTTAGGATGAAAGTTTTATAAATGAGACCCGAGACCTTTTTTGTTGTCTAGTCAAAAATGGCCAACATTTCTCTGTCAACACAAACATTTTTTTTTTTTTTTTAAATTGGAAAAGACATACATAAATGAAGAAGAAAGCCAAAATGGATGTGCATTGACTGGGTAATCCATTGTTTTGTAGAGGAGGCTCCACGTGACAATTTTCACATGAGATTTGGAGCCAAATTACAGGGGTGTAAAAATGACTTTAGAAAGTTGCCAGCATCATTATTTTATTTGTACACAGAGATTAGTAAGTCTATTAGTAAAATCTGTTGACTTTAGCAAACTTTGTGGCATTGTATTCCCATGCTCACAGCTCAAAAATGTGAAATAAGCCGTTTTCAATGTTTTTCCCCTCAAGTTTGCCTACCTGTAACTCAAGAAGTATCAAAGATATCTTAATTTCCTTTAAGATGTTGGTTCTAAACAAAGTCTGCTTTTGGTTTATCCATTTTGGCTGCCCAATATTGTTTAATTCCAGAGATACTTGGATCTCAATATGGCTGCAAGAATACATTTGTACACATTTTCAATGGTCAAAACCAAATGTGGCCCTCTACAAAATAGTGGATTACTCAATAAATGTTCAATTCTTATTTTAGCTTTCATCACAATTTATGTTTGTCCTTCTTCAGAGAAAAAAAAACCCATTTATATTAATAATATATTAAATAATTGTTTTATGCAGTCTGTCTTTCTCAGTGTGTTCAATAAAAAAAAGTATGCTGCATTCAACCGACAGTCACGTTTAATAAAGTCTGATAGCTGCTTTAGATTTCAAATTGCTTAAACCACTGTCATCTTTTAGATGTGGAAAACCTCTAATTCCAAAAGACGGATAGCAGATGGTAAATAAAAGAAATGGGGTTGGCCCTTCAGAGACCCAGAAGTCATAAAGAACCGAGAACTCTTTGTACATGTTGGAAAGACATCTTAGGATCACATTCTGAATTACAAACAGCTTCGACAGATGCATCAAACAAGCAGAAAAACTAGAGACAGCTACTTTTTTGAGGGACATGTTTACACATTCTTTACTTCTAAGACTCAAACGAGGCATTGTTTTTAAGAACATGCACAATGACAAATGCAAAATTTACGACTGCTTGTATTACTACATGAATTAGAGTGATTTAAAACCTGGAAGACATTTCTAAAACAATAGCTGGAGGCATTTCTTTTGGCAGGAAGGGGTTGGTTTGGCTTGTAGGGAGTGTTTGAACCACTGCATTTGTGTAAGACCTTATCCAGACCATCTGAACCAAGCCAAGACAAACTAGTGCTACCACTTGTACTAGTGGCAACCAGCATATCTGCATCTCCAAACACCACCATCTTGATCTGAGACAGCTTCTTCAAGCGGCATCCACCCACATGCACACGATCAAACTTTAGAAGGCCATTACCGCAGCTCAGGGTACTTTGATGGAAAACAAAGAGAGTCTGGAGGAGGTTCGATAGGGATTTTGAGGTGGGGCGGAGGATATTAGGCGTGAATTTGTCTGGCACCACCCGGCAGTCTCTTTGCTTACAGTTTGGCTTTACTAGGCTTCTGATAAAAGTAGGGGAAAACCAGACAGGAGAAATGAGGCTGTTATAATTGGCGAACGAGTGCTTAAATGGAGTGGCAGACATGTTAAACTGAAAATATTGTCTCCTTGACAACCCAGCTAAGGGCAAAGAGACTTCTTGTCAAGTACAAATATCAGACTTCTGTTATTGAAGGCAGAAGGGGGAAAATTACTCGCCAGCATTGTTTGACTTGCTGGAGCAGATCCCGTGTGGCAGAGCAACATGTCAACAAGACATCAGATCTTAACTGCAGAAATAACAAGTCTGAGACGCAGTAAACAGCCAAAATACAGCTTGAACTGGAATTAAATGCACTTTTCCACTGATTCGACTCAAAAGTTCAGTTGCTGCTTACATTAAGTATAATCAAAAGTCGTTTAAAGCCATTTTTTTTCCAATCTTGCCCACACTGTAAAAAATAAAAAACTGTTTTTCAATTGAAAATTTTCTAGTTACTAGTACTGATTTTTCATTTGGCTAAATTGAATTTCTGTGAAACTATGCAATTTAATAGCCTGACAAGCCTGACCCACATCAAGATGTTTGGTCTGGAAACTCTCCATTGACGGCTCAATCCGAGGGGCGGATAAACGGCTGTCTGTCAAACTCCCTCTGCACGCGATTGGACGGCGCTACAACCAACCAGAGCAACGAAGGTGAAGCGGAGCTCGCTGACAGATTAAACATCCTCCATATCCGGTCGGCTAAACTCCAAACACATCTTCCCTTCTTAAGAATGACTTCAGTGCCGTTCTTTGTTCATTTCTCAGAGAAAAGCTTAACGCAAGTCTTCCAGAGTCGCGGTCAAAGCTGATTCGAAAAACCGCCGCCGTTCGCCAGTTTCTGTGTTACTAGAAGCACGCAAACGCAACTCGGGCGTCGTCATTATGGCCCCGCCCACCGACTCTATACACGATGTGATTGGCCCGGCAAGAGTTTGAGGAATACAGCTCAGAAGGGTATTGAGAGTTGCTAGACGACACTCACTCGCTTGGCTTGCTCAGTTGGGGAAACTAAAATTTTGATCCAAAGTTATTCAACTAAATATACAAATTAAATTTATTAATTAGGCCTTATTTAAGTCTATAAACTATCCTGGGGGGTGCTGGGTTGGGGGCAGCCTGGGTTTGTGTTGGGGGTGGATGGACCCAAAAATTAGGTTGTTTGAACCCAGTGAATGGACCCATTCGGATTGGACCGGTTTCTGGGTTTGTCCGTCTTTGGCCCAGCATTTTTTAGAGTGCAAATCAAACCAGCCAAATCTAATTCTGCTGCAGTATTGTCCTGTTTAACACTGTGAAGCTGCTTTGAAACAATCAGCATTGTAAAAGCGTGATTTAAAGATTAAAGTGTACGATAAGTAAAGTTGTCTTTTAAAAGATAGGTTTGATTCTGAACTGAAATAAGGCATCAGTAATTCCAGTCTCGAATCTATTTGTAACTCATTTACATAATGTCATCTCATTGGCTGAACAGCATCTCTTAGCCCCGCCCTCACTCACTGTAGTCTGTCTGATGCTGCGTTCACACCGCACGCGAATGACGCGATTCGCGCGAGTGATTTACATGTTAAGTCAATGCAGAGGCGCGAATAGGCGTTCTGTGGCGCGATTCGCTCGAATGACAATGATCACACGAATTGAGCATTTTAAACTCGTGATTCACGCAAAACATGCGAATCGCTCAAGTTGAAAAATCTGAACTTTGGTGGATATTTCTGCCGCTTTAACCAATGAGGAGCCTGCTTACTGCTGTCACGTGGTGAAGTGACGGATGGGAAACCCATAGGGGAAACCCCGAGGCCAGAGTAATTCAAAAATACAACTGTATTGTGTCACAAAATGTAGTTTTAATAGTTTTTCAGGCGAGAATGTAGTTGTTTAAAGCTCAAATATGTGATTTATTTATTAAGAGAGCTCCTATTTGAAAATTTGATCTGGTGTTTCGGAGGTGTGAGACCCAGGCGATCACCGGAGCTCAGCGCTCATCAACCCCGGCGAGAGCAGCCTTAACTCGGCTAGTCCTTCTGCCGACTGCCGCTGCCTGGCAGAACCCCCTCCCATGACGCGAATTCGCGTCTGTTGTGTAAGGAATGTCACACGCGAAGGAAGCGAATGGCGCGATGTATTCGCGCCATTCCCGTGCGGTGTGAACGCAGCATGAGACTGGCAGAGTTTGGTTGGTGTTGTTCATGTGGAGAAGATGCCGTTTTCTGCTCCGCAAATCCAATTTGACAAACTTCTAACGTATGTCGCAATCGTTTGAATCACTGTGTATCAAGCGCTGATAGAAAAAGCATATGAAGCAGTAATTCAGATATGGTAATGAGTGTTTCGTTCCGACACGTGCTGAAAGTGGTCGGCCATTCACAGCAGACTTGGCCATGTGACCAATCAGAGCAGAGCAGCTCTCTTAAAGGCGGGGCTTACAGATAATGAATATTCAAACAAAACTGAACAGGTTCAGACGAATGGGGTGATGTGCAACTGCAAGGTCTATTATGAGAATATTAAAATGTCTTTTGATCTGGGAGCATGTTACAAAATTCCAAAACAAAATTACACTGCAAAAACTAGACAAGCAAAAGCAATGGTCTTGTTGTGGGGAAGAAAAAAAAAAATTATTTTTGTGAAAAAAGTGTTTTTGCTTTAAATAAGCAAAATAATCTGCCAATGGGCTAAGCAAAATCATTTTGTAAAATAATCTGCCAATGGGGTAAGCAAATAATCTTGTAAGATTATTTTTCTTACCCCATTAGCAGATTATTTTGCTTATTTTAAGCAAAAACTCTCTTAATTTTGTTATTTTCCCCCCAAAACAAGACAATTAATTTTGCTTGTCTATGTTAAGACGCTTGTCTATGTTAAGACAAAAATACTAAGTAAAAAGGCATCTTTTTTTTTTTTTTTTTTGCAGTGTAGCAACCTTTTTGTATAAAAAAAACCCATCAAAACATTGTGTGTTGATGAGCTTTTAGTGCACTTGAGTCTGTGTGTGAATTGAAGAACTGGGTCTCTTGAGCTTCATTTCAATCACTCCTACTTGCATTCACTAATGTTTTTTTTCCCCAGTTAGAACAGATTTCCTGCTCGAATGCTTCCTACAGTGTCTGAGAACCCTTTGGTCTTCTTTTTCTCTTTCTCTTTCTCTGTGTTGTGACGCTGACGGAGGTGTGTGGGCCAGAACAAGCGTCTCCTTGTGCACCGCTGTTTGCTTGAAGAGCTGTTTTCTCACATAGCTGCATTTCACTGGCTGTCTTAGCGAAATCACACCTCCCTCATGTTCCCTGGACACTGTGTGTGTATGTGTGTGTGTGTGTGTGTGTGTGTGTGTGTGTGTGTGTGTGTGTGTGTGTGTGTGTGTGTGTGTGTGTGTGTGTGTGTGTGTGTGTGTGTGTGTGTGTGTGTGTGTGTGTGTGTGTGTGTGTGTGTGTGGCTTTTATGGACCTCACTGGCTTCTCTGAGGGCAACTAATGGACCAAGGTATGCAATGATTTCCTGTTTTCTGTATCAAACTGTGCAAAGGAAATGTTCTGACTCTGGCAGCTTTTTTTGGAAAGTAAGGTCTCACTTTGCCAACACAATTTATTTATGCGCCATACTGCGCTTTTGTTGAGTTTTAATTATACTATTGCGCCTCCGTCATTTTATTATCACAGCTTTAAAATAACTAAAGGGAACATATTTAAATTCCTTTTCTGGAACCAAAAGCACCAGCAGGCTTTATATTATACACTTTTTTTTTTAAACTGGAGAAAAAGTAGTCAACATAAATCACAATTAGAAAATTAAATCTGTGTGTGGGCGTATCATTTATAACAATGAACTTCTTAACCAATTTCTAGTGTTAATTAAAAGGAATTTTATGATAACATGTTTCTGTTGTGGTACTTGAATTAAACAATTATGGAACCTGGTTTCTGACACATAATTAAACATTTTAAACATTAAGTGTGACATTTTATCTCACAATTGTGTGATATGAAGTCAGAATCGAGAGATGCAAAGTCAGAATCGAGAGATGTAAAGTCAGAATCGAGTGATATAAAGTCAGAATCGAGGGATATAAAGTCAGAATGGAGAGATGTAAAGTCAGAATCGAGTGATATAAAGTCAGAATCGAGAGATATAAAGTCAGAATCGAGTGATATAAAGTCAGAATCGAGAGATGTAAAGTCAGAATCGAGAGATGTAAAGTCAGAATCGAGAGATGTAAAGTCAGAATCGAGAGATGTAAATTCAGCATCGAGAGATGTAACTTCAGCATCGAGAGATGTAACTTCAGCATCGAGAGATGTAAATTCAGCATCGAGAGATGTAAATTCAGCATCGAGAGATGTAAAGTCAGAATCGAGTGATGTAAAGTCAGAAACGAGTGATGTAAAGTCAGAATCGAGAGATGTAAAGTCAGAATCGAGTGATGTAAAGTCAGAAACGAGAGATGTAAAGTCAGAATCGAGTGATGTAAATTCAGAATAGAGTGATGTAAATTCAGCATCGAGAGATGTAAAGTCAGAATCGAGTGATGTAAAGTCAGAATCGAGTGATGTAAATTCAGAATCGAGTGATGTAAATTCAGCATCGAGAGATGTAAAGTCAGAATCGAGTGATGTAAAGTCAGAATCGAGTGATGTAAAGTCAGAATCGAGTGATGTAAAGTCAGAATCGAGAGATGTAAAGTCAGAATCGAGTGATGTAAATTCAGCATCGAGTGATGTAAATTCAGCATCGAGAGATGTAAATTCAGCATCGAGAGATGTAAATTCAGCATCGAGAGATGTAAAGTCAGAATCGAGAGATGTAAATTCAGCATCGAGAGATGTAAATTCAGCATCGAGAGATGTAAATTCAGCATCGAGAGATGTAAATTCAGCATCGAGAGATGTAAATTCAGAATCGAGTGATGTAAATTCAGCATCGAGAGATGTAAAGTCAGAATCGAGTGATGTAAAGTCAGAATCGAGAGATGTAAAGTCAGAATCGAGTGATGTAAAGTCAGAATCGAGTGATGTAAATTCAGCATCGAGAGATGTAAAGTCAGAATCGAGTGATGTAAAGTCAGAATCGAGTGATGTAAATTCAGAATCGAGTGATGTAAATTCAGCATCGAGAGATGTAAAGTCAGAATCGAGTGATGTAAAGTCAGAATCGAGTGATGTAAAGTCAGAATCGAGTGATGTAAAGTCAGAATCGAGAGATGTAAAGTCAGAATCGAGTGATGTAAAGTCAGAATCGAGAGATGTAAAGTCAGAATCGAGAGATGTAAAGTCAGAATCGAGAGATGTAAAGTCAGAATCGAGTGATGTAAAGTCAGAATCGAGAGATGTAAAGTCAGAATCGAGTGATGTAAAGTCAGAATCGAGAGATGTAAAGTCAGAATCGAGTGATGTAAAGTCAGAATCGAGAGATGTAAAGTCAGAATCGAGTGATGTAAAGTCAGAATCGAGTGATGTAAAGTCAGAATCGAGTGATGTAAAGTCAGAATCGAGAGATGTAAAGTCAGAATCGAGAGATGTAAAGTCAGAATCGAGAGATGTAAAGTCAGAATCGAGAGATGTAAAGTCAGAATCGAGTGATGTAAAGTCAGAATCGAGAGATGTAAAGTCAGAATCGAGAGATGTAAAGTCAGAATCGAGTGATGTAAAGTCAGAATCGAGAGATGTAAAGTCAGAATCGAGTGATGTAAATTCAGAATCGAGAGATGTAAAGTCAGAATCGAGTGATGTAAATTCAGCATCGAGTGATGTAAAGTCAGAATCGAGAGATGTAAATTCAGAATCGAGAGATGTAAAGTCAGAATCGAGAGATGTAAAGTCAGAATCGAGTGATGTAAATTCAGCATCGAGTGATGTAAATTCAGCATCGAGTGATGTAAAGTCAGAATCGAGAGATGTAAATTCAGCATCGAGTGATGTAAAGTCAGCATCGAGAGATGTAAATTCAGAATCGAGAGATGTAAAGTCAGAATCGAGAGATATAAAGTCAGAATCGAGTGATGTAAAGTCAGAATCGAGTGATGTAAATTCAGCAGAATCGAGAGATGTAAATTCAGAATCGAGAGATGTAAAGTCAGAATCGAGAGATGTAAAGTCAGAATCGAGAGATGTAAAGTCAGAATCGAGTGATGTAAAGTCAGAAACGAGAGATGTAAAGTCAGAATCGAGTGATGTAAAGTCAGAATCGAGAGATGTAAAGTCAGAATCGAGCGATGTAAAGTCAGAATCGAGAGATGTAAAGTCAGAATCGAGAGATGTAAAGTCAGAATCGAGTGATGTAAAGTCAGAATCGAGTGATGTAAAGTCAGAATCGAGTGATGTAAAGTCAGAATCGAGTGATGTAAAGTCAGAATCGAGTGATGTAAAGTCAGAATCGAGAGATGTAAAGTCAGAATCGAGTGATGTAAAGTCAGAATCGAGTGATGTAAAGTCAGAAACGAGTGATGTAAAGTCAGAAACGAGAGATGTAAAGTCAGAATCGAGTGATGTAAAGTCAGAATCGAGAGATGTAAAGTCAGAATCGAGAGATGTAAAGTCAGAATCGAGAGATGTAAAGTCAGAATCGAGTGATGTAAAGTCAGAATCGAGAGATGTAAAGTCAGAATCGAGAGATGTAAAGTCAGAATCGAGAGATATAAAGTCAGAATCGAGATATAAAGTCAGAATCGAGAGATGTAAAGTCAGAATCGAGAGATGTAAAGTCAGAATCGAGAGATGTAAAGTCAGAATCGAGAGATGTAAAGTCAGAATCGAGTGATGTAAAGTCAGAATCGAGAGATGTAAAGTCAGAATCGAGTGATGTAAAGTCAGAATCGAGTGAGGTAAAGTCAGAATCGAGAGATGTAAAGTCAGAATCGAGAGATGTAAAGTCAGAATCGAGTGATATAAAAACCTTTTTTTATTATTATGGCAGAAAAGTATATTTAACTGGCCACACATAACTGCAAGTTATGCATCAAAGTGTATTAAAGTGTTTGGATCAGTTTAACAAGAAAATAGTCTGTTTTTGTGTTTACTCTTTGATGTTAATGAAGCCTCCTAATGAGAATTGAGTTGTTCAGCCATTTTGTTTTCTCTTGAAGTGAACCACTGAGCTAACGCAACAACAACAAAAATGTCAAAAAACAAGAACTTCAAACATGAAACAAACACATTCCAATCATACTTCCATTTCACTAAATTATGCATGTTTACCTCTAAACAAGTTGCTTTCTGTTGAGACCGGTGCGTGTCGAGCGGCTCACTTTACCCCGTGGCTGATTAACGAGCAGCAGGTGAGTGTAACGGGCCAATTAAATTGTTGCCAACCCACCAGCGAGTTCATCCAAATCACACAAAGCACAGCAGGGATGGCTTTCTGATAAATTACTACTCAGCCCACCCAGTTGCTCATCCTCCAAAAGGTCCAACCAGGTTTATAATGCATCAGCACAAAAATGTTAAACGATATTTAAGATGCCTGAGATGTTTTAAATGCTGTCTGGCTTCAGAGCTAGAGCTTCCATCAGGAGTTCACTGGCGTTCCTCGTGTCTACTGTATTTGAGTTTTATTACAGTAAGTCTGAGTATGACGCCATGTCGAGCTGTCTGCTGTAGTGTTTTCTTTCACAGGTTTGGCTACTCTACGGCGCTTTTCAAGAACCAGAGAGCTGTCCAGTTTGGTGGTTAGAGTCCACATTTCAGACCTACAATTATGCTGTTTTAAACCGCCTCCGTGAAGTTCAAGTGTTGTTCTATCCCTGAAAATACAATAATGAAATACTGCTAACCTATCAGGCTAAGTAGTGCAAATAACAGTGACATTATACTAGAAAATGTTTCTGCCTTCACATTGAAATTCACTTCTCTTTTTGAGGCATTATTTTTATTTCTGAGCACTGAACCACATTTTATATATATATTTAAAAAAAAAAAACTATTGAAGAGAATCAAAAGGGCAGCTGTAAAATGCATTAAAAGGGGATTCCATGTATACACCGATCATGCATAACATTGTTATTGTGTAACATATAATATTGTGTTGGTTTCCCTTTTGTTGCCAAAACAGCAATGACCCGTCAAGGCATGGACTCCACTAGACCCCTGAAGGTGTGCTGTGGTATCTGGCACCAAGATGTTAGCAGCAGATCCTTTAAGTTGCTCGGTGGGGCCTCCATGGATCGGACTTGTTTGTTCGGCTCATCCCACAGATGCTCGATTGGATTGAGATCTGGGGAATCTGGAGGCCGAGTCGACGCCTCAAACTGGTTGTTGTGCTCCTCAAACCATTCCTGAAGCATTTGTGCTTTGTGTCAGGAGCATTATCCTGCTGGAAGAGCCACAGCCACCAGAATACCGTTTCCATGAAAGGATGAACATGGTCTCAGCAATGCTTAGGTAGGTGGAGCGTGTCAAAGTAACATCCACATGGATGGAGGACCCAAGGTTTCCCAGCAGAACATTGGCCAAAGCATCACACTGCCTCCGCCGGCTCGCCTTCTTCCCATAGTGCATCCTGGGGCCATGTGTTCCCCAGGTAAGCCATGCACACACACCTGGCCATCCACGTGATGTAAAAGAACACGTGATTCCTCAGACCAGGCCACCTTCTTCCATTGCTCCGTGGTCCAGTTCTGATGCTCACGTGCCACTGTTGGTGCTTTCGGCGGGGTCAGGGGTCAGAGGTCACCCTGACTGGTCCATACGCCTCAAACTGAGCTGCTCTGTGTATTCTGACAGCTTTCTATCAGAACCAGCATTAACTTCTGGAGCAGTTTGAGCTCCAGTAGCTCGTCTGTTTGATCGGACCCCACGGGCCAGCCTTCGCTCCCCACGTGCATCAATGAGCCTTGGCCGCCCATGACCCTGTGGCCGGTTCTCCACTGGTCCTTCCTTGGAGCACTTTTGATAGATACTGACCACTGCAGACCGGGAACAGCCCACAAGAGCTGCAGTTTTGGAGATGCTCTGACCCAGTCGTCTAGCCGCCACAATCTGGCCAAACTCGCTCAAATCCTTACGCTTGCCCATTTCTCCTGCTTCACACACATCAACTCTGAGGACAAAATG
Source organism: Pseudorasbora parva (assembly GCF_024679245.1). Taxonomy (NCBI): domain Eukaryota; kingdom Metazoa; phylum Chordata; class Actinopteri; order Cypriniformes; family Gobionidae; genus Pseudorasbora; species Pseudorasbora parva. The sequence goes on along the minus strand of NC_090190.1, from coordinate 1,754,072 downwards.
TTCACTTGCTGCCTAATAGTATTTTTACACATATATATTAATTATATTTTATATTTTATTATGTTTGATATATTATTTTAAATTGTACCTATATAAAAGCATTGTAAAAAAATAATTAGTTTAAAAGTTTTATTTATATATCTTTTATACTAAAGTAATGTATTTATTATTATTTTTATATTTGTGTAGTATAATGAAATATGTTGAATTTCAGTGCTTTGAAATAAAAATCACTTTGTGTGTCTGTGTGTGTGTGTGTGTGTGTGTGTAGGATTTTATGTAGTAATTCAGTCAAATGAAAGGTTTGGTCAAGGGTTTGGCTGGTTTTGAAATCTGTTTCTGAGACCTTGCATGTTCTGAATGAAGGCACTGCTGACAGAGGTAGGCTGTGTTCTGGTTTGATAGTCTGGATGTATTAGTTTTAATGTTTCGACACCATGTCCAGATGTTAAAGGGTCTGTTTCTGGGTTATGTAGATGGTCTTTGATGGTGCTCCTATCACACACTTCCTAATCAGATGAGACAGCAATCTCAGCTAGTAACTAGTTAGTTTTCACCACCCGCTGTAGGGCTCTGTGGTCAGTCGATTTATATACAGCGCGCTGAGATGCAAGCTGTCGGAGAGCCTCCAGTAGGGAGTCTGCTCAAATTAATGAGGTTCAGAGGAAACGCCATAATCCCCTTCAATCATTTTAGGGAGTATAGGAGCTGATGCACTTTTTAAAAATCACACCAGGGCTTCTCTGTGAGATGAATGCAAATAATTTTGAAGATACTGATCCTTTTCATGTAGAAGCTGATAAAGGCATGGCCGTAACCTAGCACAGCGGTCTTTATTTTTCTCTGAAATAATGGTATTAAGAAATGAATGCGTAGTTGTTTGTTATTCAGATGGGACAGGACTGTGTGTGTTGCAGAGAAGTATCATCTGTATATCTGTTGGTACATTACTTTGTCTGAAATGCTGACTTTAACCCTTAAACGCACACCTTGGGTCTTTATCGACCCGGGACATTGTTTACTAACCTCCGTTACTCATTTTTAAAGTTAGACATCAACCGTCTAATTATTCCACAATATATTCATTAGAGATTCACTGAATTAAAGTTTTTACAGATTAAATCGACACCGATAACTAAGATTCTGGAACAAGTGATTTTTTTTGATTGATTAGTTTAGTCGATTATTCAGCACAGATAATTGATTGCTGGAACAATCGGTTATCAGTGTCGATTAATCGGCTTAACGGATCAATCCAAAATCCATGCTGATAGTTTTCGATTGTGATCGGTTTCACCGATTGACTGGCGCGATAACCAATTTTTCTAGCAAATGATTATCAGTGCCGAATAATCGGCTAAACCGGTCAATCCAACAACCATGGTGATGGTTTTGGGTGATTAATCGGCACTGATAATGGATTGTACAAGCAAACTGTTACCAATGCAGATTAATCAGCAAATCATCAGTATTGATCGTTTTGTGATTAATCGGCACTGATAATTGCTGGATCAATCCGTTATCAGTGCTGATTAATCGACTAAACTGGTCAATCCAAAAACCATGGTGATATTTTTGGCGATTAATCGGCACTGAACGGATTGTGTGAGCAATTATCTAGCCGATTAATCACAATGCTGAATACCGATTAATCTGCGTTGGTTACAAATTGCTCAGTTATTGTGCTGATTAAACCGACCAATCCAAAACCCATATCAATAGTTAACCGATTGCTAGGACAATCAGTTATTATGCTGATTAAACCGACCAATCCAAAACCCATATCAATAGTTTTTCCGGGTTGCATCCAATGCATAAAGCGAATGAAACGGAAAGTTACGAAAACCATCTCTTATGTGGAAAATAAGGGGGATAGCTTTACATTGTCATAAGGAAGTTGTACAATTGGATAGAGCTTCACACATTAGCACTTTGGGATTGTTTTTAACTATGAAAAGGGCTTTACAAATAAAATATATTATTATTATTATTATTATTATTATTGTTATTATTCACACAGAAAAGCTTAGCAAGCAATTTTTTGAAACTATAATCATATAAGCATGCATATTGATCATGTCTTGTTGTTGAACTATTTAAAAGTATTAAAATCTATATTTGACCTCTTCATTTTCATTACAATGTCTCACTGTACGCCTAATTTGTGCTTTTTTTAATGAAAATAAGAAACTAATTTTTTTATGGTATCAAATCCTGTCGACTGTGTCTGAAATGAACCCATGTTCCTGTAATATGACCCGTTAGGAAGGTCCTCGCGTTGGTCATTTGTATTCTGTAGGTTAGTCTCATTTGTTTAACCATGAGTTGATGCCGCACCATTTTTCTAGTGTTTATATCTTCAGCTCTTATTTTAATGACATTTACAATCCATGACCGGAAAATGAACTGGATGCTTTATAATTTAGATTTATTAATCAACTCTTTAGGAATGTTATTAATATCATGCTGTGATCTCTGATTGGATGACTGACCATATGTTGTTTCTGATTAAAACATCTGAACATGCTTCACTTCAGGATATAATTGTGAGGGGACTCTCACGTCTGACTCTCTCTACATGATTCAATTCTTAATCAACATATTCAGATATTCTTCCTGAGATGACTGCTTAAAGAAGTTGCCATTTGGCTGCTATAAACAGCAGCTCAGTATATAAATACGGTCTATATATAATATCTATATATGGGTCTATATATAAGTCTTTAGTGTGTGAAGTTGCTGTTTGAAGGGAGTTCCTCCAGGAACCAACACGTCACAATATTCCTCATTAAAATAATTCATAAGCAGAATAAAGGGGCGGGACATAGTTGAGTTGGATAGTAGTGTGTGTGGCCGGGGCATTTCCCAGACACCAATCACAACACACCGCTCCAGCCGACCAATCAGAGCACAGTGTGCTTTTCAGAGGGAGGGGCTTTATGGAGACAGGAACTAAACAGAGTTACTGACAGACTGGGAAGAGAGGAGCCGCAACAATGGAGAATATGAGGAAATAATCAACATTCAACCTTCCCTTTAAGCCTACCGGATTTAGTGCATAATCCAGGCGCTATATTTCACCAGTAGCACAGATTTTAAATGCCTAGTTTGTAAAATGAAACAACACACATACTGTACATGCTCTGCAAAACATTTCCCCGAGGGTTTGCATGGCCAGATCCATTACACTGTGGCACGATTGGAAAATTCAACATGATTTTGAGTCAAAAAATAGAGTTTAAAAAATACTTTTAATATACTTTCTAACTATACCCTTATAGTGTAAAGGACAGTAAGCATTCAATTGTATTTTTAAAAGGTTATTTGTTAGTTTATATACTGTATATGAAGTCATAAGTTAGCTGTAATGGTTCCACTTCTGACTTATAGATACAGTGCAGGCCATTTTATAATAGGAAACATGTGACAGCTTATTTCCTCTCTCTTTCTCTCACGCCTCAGGCTTCGCTTATTAAAAGTCAGGCTATTTTGGTGGGGAAAAGATTGTCTGGTTGGGAAAATAGCTGTGTTTTTAAATAAATATTATAGAGGGGGGAAAGCAAAGAAAGAAAATTAATTTTTAATTGATTACATTCCTTGCGGATTAAGAAAAAATTCCGACAGCAACCTCCCATTTCCATGAAATGTCACAATGCTGGAACAATTATAGAGCCTCACATTCCCAGACTCAAATGAATCCGAAAGCTATTTCTCGTAAAATTACCTGAGGCCCGGTTCCTGAGAAGGGCATTCCCTCCAGACGTGTCTGAGATGAACAATAGCACAGTATAGTCGTTTAATCGCATAAAAACAAACCTTTAAACGCTTTCAAATGACATCCTGATCAAAGCGCTGATCACTTTCATCGTTGACTGACTCAAGGTGAGATGTTTCATAAACACCGATGAACTGGGTCTCACGAAGACACTTCTTATTTCAGAACTAATAATGCGTCTCTTCATTTTGAATGCTAGATCGGAGCATCCAATATTCCTCTATTCACACAGCTGGAATCAAGAATGATATGTATTATCAATGGCCAAATCTGACGTAGACACAAGACTGCTTATGCAACCGACTGAACAAGACGTTACAGAGCAGGAGTTATTTTTGAGTTCCAGACTAAACCTCACAAGGAAGTTTCATCGCAGCTCATTCTGGCCAAGAACTGCCACATTCTTAACCCTTAGAGGGTTAGTTCACCCAAAAATGAAAATTATTTCATTAATTACTCCCCCTCATGCTGTTTTAGCGATTTATATTTGCTACCGAAATCTAAAAAAATAAACGTAAAAACATCCAATATTAGAGCAAATGAGTGCAGGATCAACTTTGCGCTGCGGCCTGTAATCGCCTCAAAGATCAGACACATTTCCACGTGTATCTTGAAAAGCGGACGTGTTGGAAAGTGCTGAGTGCTGTGCCATGGTTTAGAGGAACAGAAAATCAAAGGAGCCTTTAGCCCCGTTGTACCCTATCTGTCAATGGAGTCAGATAAATAATCTTCATTCAAAGGCAAAAATGACAATATTTTACTCACCTTCATGTGGAGCTCAGAAGACATATGCAAGAAAGATTCAGTGTTTTTGTCCATACAATGAAAGTCAATGGCATCCAGTGTTGTTTGAAACTCATTATGAAAAATATCTTCTTGCTTTGTTTCTGCAGGAGAAAGATAAATGAGGTGCTCATTTGTTTCCATGGTTACTCATTTGTTAATTGATTAACCCCATCTGTTCCCTGTTTATGCAGTGTATGTATAGCCCTGATTTTCAGTCATTTCTTTGTCTGTTCTCATCATTGTATAGTCAGTGCATTGCTCCTCTTCTCTTTTTTGCGTGTTATTTTGAGACGAATTGGGACTGCTACACAGCAATAAACTCAACCATTGCTGCAACCAACTGTGACAAAATTTGTATCTGTAAATATGAACTAATGTTAACAAATACTGCAACAAGTGTATTACTCAATATTAGTTAATGCATTAACCGATGTTGACAAACGGGAAACTCCCAATACTCTAGACAGCCTAAATATACCTTAATAATGAGTGCTTTTATAATGTATCCACAGTTTTGCAAAAAAAAAGCAGAGAAATGCAGCATTAAGTGCAATTGTCTTTATCTGTGAGAGGATTTGGAGTGAGAGATTCTGATGTGACCAGCGCTCCACAGATGTGCTTTATGTAACCTTGTGTATGTGATGAAACGATTTACTGTGAAATCCACTTCACCTTAGAATAAAAAGACTCTTCTCATTCCATTAATGACACACACACACACACACACACACACACACACACACACACACACACACACAAATCCATCACAGCTACTTAAATTAAAGAAAGTTCAGACACTAAACTACTCTGGTCTACACTTTTCATTATCAATGTATTGAAAAACACTCCACATTTGCTGACTTTAAAGGGGTGTTTAATTATGGTTTAACTTTAGTCAGTGTGTGTGATGTCGCTGTTTGAACAGAAACAACATCTGCAAAGCTATGACACTCAAAGCTCAAAGCAAAGGGAGATATTTTCTTCTACATAAATCTTTTTTTAAGGACTACAACAAACGGCTGGTAGGAACTACAACGAGTTTGTGACATCATAACCTTAACATTTGCATAACCCCGCCCCCGGGAAGATGTGGAGAAGAGGAAGAGTTGCTGTAGTCGAGCACATTTGGGAGTCGCTCGAGCTGTCGTCCGTCTTTCACATTTATTGATACAGTACGAACACAAATGCAATAGCATGTCATAAAGCAAGAGAACAAAAGTTATAACCGTAATTATAACGTAAATATTCTCTGCTCATCTCACAGCAGTTTAGAGATTATCATGACAGAATATGCTAATCAATGACTGAAGATCGTTTACTCATTAACTCATCAACTCTCTCCATCATTGTCCAACTCCAGTTTGATCACAAAAGGCTAAACAGTTTCTGACATTTTCAGTGTGTGTGTGTGTGTGTGGTAATCAGGGCTGCTAAAAGGAACTCTTGAAGCTCCTCCATCTTCCTGAAAGGGGCGGGGAGCAGCAGCTCAATTTGCATTTAAAGGGACACACAAAAACTGTGCTTTTGCTCACCTTCAAATTTGTAGCATGATATTAAAAAAGTTCTGTGGGTATTTTGAGCTAAAACTTCACACACGCACGCACACACACACACTTTCCAAGGGCATCAGAGACTTATTTTGTATCTTGTAAAAGGGGCATTATAGGACCCCACATATACTAAATGACTGTCTTGTTGACAGAACAGAGTGGCCATTTTGCTAGCAGTTCAAGGCCCTTTAAATATTCATTCATAAACTCCTAAAACACATCAAACAGTCCGACCACAGAAAAAGCACAGAGCAAACGGTGCAAACAAGACCAAATGCACTCAGAAATGTCTAAATATTTATGCTCTAAAAATATCATCATCCTACTCGGTTCATGAGCTACAATATGCATTCTAACAATATAAACATATTTATTTTTACTTCTGAACATAGACATGCAGTAACTGATGAGGACAAAAATGCTATATGTTGTAATTTTACAGTATTTTTTTTAAATCATTGAGCATCAGATCCTCATATGAGAGTGATTAGTGAAGGATCATGTGACTCTGAAGACTGGAGTAATGATGATAAATTCAGCTTTGATCACAGGAATAATAATCACTATATTCACATAGAGAATCCTCAAATAAAGATTCAAACGGTTATGAATCCGCGTATTGATTCATGATTTGGATCGCCAATCTCAAAATCAGGATGCCAAATCAGGAATCAATTCACTGATTCATAGCCGTTTGAATCTTTATTTGAGGTTTGAACACAAACGCGGAAGAGAAGCCAATGCTGAATAAAGTCGTAGTTTTTGTTATTTTTGGACCCAAATGTATTTTGGATGCTTCAAGAGACTCTAATTAACCCACTGATGTCTCATATGGACTACTGTGATGATGTTTTTATTCCCTTTCTGGACATGGACAGTATAGTGTGCATACACTTGCATACGCTCTCGGACTAAATATAAAATATCTTAAACTGTGTGTGAAGATGAACGGAGGTCTTACGGGTGTGGAGCGACATTAGGGAGAGGAGTTAATGACCAAACTCCAAACTGTATAAAAAAAATAAAGAAAGAAAAATATAAGTTAGGAAATGCCAGTAACTTCATCATCACTGCATTTCTACAGTGAACAAACAGTGCACTCTCTTCTTATGCACTCTATGCAGGATTCACAAGATTAAATTAGATTAAAAAATCAGTGTGCGGTGCTCTGAAGGGCCTTCAGTCCTGCTGTCTGTGTCCGTATCTCACTTCTTTAGATCACACATTTATTCTGCTGCAGCTGACCAGTGACATTAATAACTTCAAAAAGCACTGGCTTTGAAATGCAGAAAAGTTGATCCATGTACATGCAACCAGTGCACTGAGGTTCTCCAACTCTTGAGTTCTTGAGTCAATTTTAAAAAGCCTTTTATGCCACAAAGATTCTTTATAAGGAGAAATTTCTTAAATGATTGCATATACTTCATGTTTAATGGGTTATTTTGTTTTGTTCTACTGATAAAATTTTCAATTAGCTGTTTAATTTATAAAAATGTAAATAAATATTTATTATATTTATTATAATTTTTGGCTGAACTAACCCTTTAAGTTAAAGCATTAAAACTAAATAAAGACATTACGCTTAAAATACATTACACTAAAATAGCAATATAATTAAAAAATGACAAAAGCACATAAATGATTAAAATTAACATGGAAAATATAAAAATAACAGCTATTTTAAAATATTAAAACAACTAAAGTTAAAGTAATTCCCAAACAGCTTTTCTAATAATTATTATTTAAATTTCTGTCTGTTTTTTTTTAATAAACCATACACAATTTTCTTGTACTTTTATGGTGTTTCCTTGTCATTTTTGTCCTTTTGCATGGACTTTGCATGGTGTGTGTGTGTGTGTGTGTGTGTGTGTGTGTGTGTGTGTGTGTGTGTGTGTGTGTGTGTGTGTGTGTGTGTGTGGTGTTTCTTACATAAGGGTTGCCCCTTATGTAAGAAACACACACACACAATTCAAAACATAAAACTCTTAAAACTGGTAAAAACACAATATTCCTCATTATAATAATTAATGAGCAGAATAAAGGGGCGGGGCCTGGCTGAGTTAGTTGGGACTGCCGGTTATAGTAAGGGGCGGGACATTTCCCAAACACCAATCATAACACACCTCAACATCCGACCAATCAGAGCACAGTGTGCTTTTCAGAGGGAGGGGCTTTATAGAGACAGGAACTAAACAGAGTTACTGACAGACTGGGAAGAGAGGAGCCGCAACAATGGAGAATATGAGGAAATAATCAACATAAAAAACAACATCAAGACTTTTTTTATGTTAAAAATGTTGTTTATCTGAGTTGTTTAAGACCCTAGGACTTTCGTCGCACTTGAACCACAAATGCACAAAAAATGACTGGATTCAAGGATTTTTGTGGTTGAAATTTAAAAAGGTAACAATTAGTTTCCTCTCGGGTCAATTTGACCCCCTTAGGAAATAGGAATTAACGTAATGTGAGGAATGCTTCAGTACACGTAGAAAAACCTTAAAATGCTAAAACTTTACCACAAAAACGGTTTAATAATATCTACATGTGCATCTGAATGCATACAGAAGAGAGAAACCGCTCATCCGCTCCATATAAGGCCATCTAGAGTCATGAAATATCATCTTATATAATTATTCTCCGCAAGAGGTCGGGAAAGACTGCCAATGGGAGAGATTTTGAGCTGAATTAAAAGGGTTATGCATGAAACTGTGTTATTTTGAATTTAAGTTGAAAGAATGTGCTTAAATTACTATTTATTTTTTATTGATAAAATCGTGTAATTTAAAGGCAAAAACAATAAATTAAATACAAAACAAAACAAAAAATGCATTAAAAGAAAATAATATCACAATTAAATGTTAATAAGCTTTCTGGACAAAAACAAAACAATATTAAGCATAATTTAAGGGCTTGGGTAATTTCGGGCATACTATATAATGTGTTAATCATAATGTATAATATAAAAATTCAAAACATAAAACTCTTACAACTGGTAAAAACACAATATTCCTCATTATGATAATTAGTATGCAGAATAAAGGGGCGGGGCCTGGCTGAGTTGTGTTGAAACTGCGAGTTATGGAAAGGGGCGGGACATTGCCCAAACAACAATCACAACACACCGCTTCAACCGACCAATCAGAGCACAGTGTGCTTTCAGAAGGAGGGGCTTCACAGAGACAGGAACTAAACAGAGTTACTGACAGACTGGGAAGAGAGGAGCCGCAACAATGGAGAATATGAGGAGATAATCGACATTCAAAACTTGCTCTAGTAGAGGCTTTGCTGCATCAGCAAGGCCTTAGTGTTTGTTAAATGCTGTATTTGACTTATATTTGTGTCTATAGCTGTCTGGGATATTTTTACCACTAATAATGCTTTTAATAGAGTTCTGCGGTGCATGTTAGGGATGGTACAGGTAGAGTTATAACAGGGCTTTAAGGTCAGATGGGAACTGCTCACAGCCTCTTATTTCACACCTCCAAATTGTTGAAGAAGCGTGAGAGAGAGTCTGAACCTGTGCGAATCCTTCTCCCACACAAGTGCACCGGATAAAAGCAAAAACAGCCAGTCTGCTGTCTAATGGGTTGGAGAAAGGGTGTAATTTCAGCATTTGGATTCAGTGATGTGGATGAGCCTGGCCGATCAACAAACAACAAACCCCTGAACACACACACACACACACACACACACACACACACACACACCGCTCTCAGGAAGCCTGTCTGCACCTTTCCTTTATCTTCTTTTTCTCCGTCTTTTTGGCATGAGCTCTTAATACACTTGGCATGACAGATTTATGCTTTTAATTAGTGGGACTTTACAATGAGAGTGTCAGGCAGTGACGAGGGAGGATATATGTGACTTTAATGCAGGATGAAAAGAAATGCAGCGAGCTCACGGAGAGCCCGTCTCACTGCGCTTTAAAACAAACTGGAGCACAACATAGTTCCCAACGCAGAGCAAGAAGAATCTCAGTGTCACACTTTATCCCGTTCTCACTTTGATTTCATCCATTTACCACACAGACTCCACAGACTTTCATTTGTGGATCATTTCAGGCTTTACACTATGAGAAATATAACTTATTTTGACTTGCTTAGGGACAGGGACACTTTGTAAGAGTACAAACAGTTTAATAAGAAGATACTTTATAAAGACAGTACATTACGCGTTTACAGACGGCAGCCATCTTGGAAAACAGTCTCGACGAGTCGATCCACGAACGCTGTGCTAAGTGAGCTGGTCGATAAGAATTAAGTTACATGGACATTTTATTTTATTTTTATTTATTTATTTATTTATTTTCTCTGTCGCGTTCAGTGCTTTCTTCCGGAAAGAACGGACCATATGAGATTCAGTCACAGTTCATCACTTAGCGCAGCGCTCGTGGCTCGACTCGTCGAGACTGTTTTCCAAGATGGCTGCCGTCTGTAAACGCGTAATGTACTGTCTTTATAAAGTATCTTCTTATTAAACTGTTTGTACTCTTACAAAGTTCTCAATTCTTCGGTTTGCATGTAGGGACCCTCATTATGCTGCCGTGTAAGGCCGGGGACACACTGCAAGCGTGCCGTGAGCGTCTCGGCTGCGTGGCGTGTCCGTTTTTATTTCGGCTCCCATGTTAACCGGTTAGAGCTTGCATACTGCCTGCTTCACGTGCGGTCCGAGCCGCGCGGAAAACGCGTGCATGCTTCAAATAGAAGAGACGCCTATTTTTCACGCAACACGCGAGCGCGTTGGAAGCGTTTCTAGGCAAAATAGCATAGGAAAAGATGTTTATATGCCATATTGACACGAATACATATTAATAAATGACATTTTCATGTTTGAAAGTATGTAGGTTAACATAAATGCAGATATAGGCCTACTTGTAATAATAAAAAACAACATAATTATCGATTTTGAAATATTAAATCTTTAAATACAGAACGAAATATTCTGTAGCCTATTTTGGCGTCAATACCATAGATATGTGGTCAACAGGCAGTGTGTCTCCGGCCTTAGTGTGAGGCTATTTTGAGTCTTGTTAGTGGTATTAAAGGTGCACTATGCAACTTTCCGTCCACTAGAGGGCGCCTATTTTAAACAAAGGCGTAGTTTGATGACGCCAAGTGTGAGCGTAGCATCTTGGGACATGTGGTCTTCACCTCACAGCCGGTGGGAAATAGGACACGGGCAGAAATCATGTTCATGGATGCGGTTATTAACGTTACTGTAGTGAAGCAGAGCAGGAGCGAGTGTTGCGGAGCTGAGCACGGCCGCTGGAGTGATTGTTAAACACACACACACGGCTCGCGAACACCGGGACTTTTATTATGATGGGACGGGACACAGCCGGGCGCCTGCACTTCTGCTTTTTCCGGTCATGATTATGAGGTAAAGCAGCTCTGTTTATCATATTAGATACATTTAAGTGTGTTTAAAATGATGTTATGACGTTATTCTGTGCGTTCGCTCCGCGCTGCGGTGACGTGTTCACACTGCTAAGAGTAAAGCGCTTCTGCAGAATAAAACCGAGGGTAGCGCAGATATGACGCGATTGACAGGCGACTCCCTCAAACGCTATGCTGACACGTCCCGGTCCTCAGTTAAAATAGCAATTTTCTCACAATTTACAAATAGTTGGAAACATTTGGGATATTGTAAGTACTCAACTGAACAAAATATATAACACTGGCCTAGTGGTTTTTGGATATTTTACTGAAAAAAATACTACATAGTGCATCTTTAACTAGCGATTAAATTTCCCTCACCCTGTGCCCCATAGACAAGCGTTATAAGCTAATCTGTTTTTAGAGATAAACTCTTTACATTTGATTTTTTTATGAAAACGCATCCCTGAGAACGATCTACTCGGCAACCATCTGTTAAAGTTAACTTTTTTTGTTTATTCTTAGCCAAAAACACTTAGTTCTTTCAAAAATATATGTGCTCATTAATGTATATTTACTTCTTTCGAGTAATAAAGTATTCTCGTAAGTTTATAATATGCCATTGAAAATACACACGGGTGAGGGGTTCGAATGCCGGTCGCCATGTTGCCCCTCCATCTTGAAAGTACAGTAGCCAAAGAGGGACATACCCGTAAATTCAAGCTTCGCCTTTCGCGTTTTAACACTCGATGGCACCGTGTCGAATGTGAAGATGGGGATTGCCATGTTAATCTTGGACTAAATCAGCCACCGTAGGAGTTAAAACGAAATTAGAAACTATTATTCACCGGATGGTCATAAACCTTTACACCGCTAGATGGGGGAAAATATCACACAGTGGAGCTTTAATTACCCCTAGACTCATTTCTCACCAGAGTTGTCCTTTAAATGTTTCCTATTTCTCTAATAGTAGTTTCTCAGTATGGAGGATCTTCTGGTGCAGGTCTTGTGGAGGTTAAAGTATGATTATCAACAGGCTAAACACATGACACTGTCGTTTTACAATACACCACCTCAACCACGATAAGCATTTCTCTCCTTTTCCACTTTTTCCCTATTTTTATCTCTTCAGCGGATGGACAGAATACATTTCCCACTGTCTTTTCTGCCCTGACCCTCTGCTGAAGCATCTTCTTTTGAGAGCCGTTTAAATAGTGAAGGCAAACACCGCAGCGGCTGCCATCTGTAATATTAATGTCACTACCTCTGCATAGCTGTACGTGACGGAGAGAGACCCAGAAGAAATCATCGGCCTTTAATCAAACCCTGTTTTATTTCTTCTGAATGTATATGTTTGTGTATTATTATTTTTTTACGCTAATTTACTTGTGGTGCAATCATCCAATCAGCGCTGTCATGACATCATCAGCTCCCAGATAACCCAGATCGTGACAAAACTTGGTATTTAAAGGGGGGGGGGGGTCTAATGCTATTTTTAATGCAATTTCTGACTTATTCACACTGTTAAAGGGTTTATTCTCATGCTAAATATGGACAACATTTCAAGTTGGACTTGTGACAGTATTTCTGTACCAAACACTCCATCAGGATTCAAACAAGTTTAGGAAAGTTTTTTTGAGTATGGGCCTGTGTGACAGACAGCATAAAGGGCAGAATTCCTTATATAGGCACCTCTCCCGAATGAACGAACACACGAACACACGAACACACGAACACACGAACGCACGCACACACGAGCACACACGAACACACGAACGCACGCACACACGAGCACACACGAGCACACACGAGCACACACACACACACACGAGCACACACACGAGCACACACACACACACACGAGCGCACACACGAGCGCACACACGAGCGCACACACGAGCGCGCACACACACACACACACACACACACACACACACACACACACACACACACACACACACACACACACACACACACACACACACACACACACACACACACACACACACACACACACACACACACACACACACACACACACACACACACACACACACACACACACACACACACACACACACACACACACACACACACACACACACACACACACACACACACACACACACACACACACACACACACACACACACACACACACACACACACACACACACACACACACACACACACACACACACACACACACACACACACACACACACACACACACACACACACACACACACACACACACACACACACACACACACACACACACACACACACACACACACACACACACACACACACACACACACACACACACACACACACACACACACACACACACACACACACACACACACACACACACACACACACACACACACACACACACACACACACACACACACACACACACACACACACACACACACACACACACACACACACACACACACACACACACACACACACACACACACACACACACACACACACACACACACACACACACACACACACACACACACACACACACACACACACACACACACACACACACACACACACACACACACACACACACACACACACACACACACACACACACACACACACACACACACACACACACACACACACACACACACACACACACACACACACACACACACACACACACACACACACACAGCTTGATCAAGAGCATGCAGATCAACAAGCTTTGTTCGAGTTACGGCGGTGCTGGCGTTGTGTTTTTGGAGAGATCAACAATGTCACTTTCACTAGTTCACACTTACAAATAATTCAGATAGAATAAATGGTATGCGTATTTGGCGTGCTGTCCGAGGAGAGGGCTCCGAGCTCGGTATTTGGCCCGAACCCAGAGTACTCCCCCCGTATTTCTGGTTAGGAAAGTTAACCAGGTGCGTGTGAGGTAGAAGGGGTGGTGGAGGGATGCTGCAAACTTTGTCAAGGAACGTTGGTGAGTTGACTGGGTATTTATGTGATCTTCCACTTGAGCTGATTGGTAGACATGTTGATTACTGATTGTTGACAGCTGGTTGGAATGACATCATGATTAGGTAGATCATTTGAACGTGCTTCTCCCGAACTTAGTTTTTTAAGAAACATCCTAAAGAAGTGCGTGTGTGTGTGGCCTGGTAATCCCTACGTTATGGGGACAAAATGTCCCCACAAAGATGGCAATATCCGAAATCCTTGTCCTTGTGGAGACATTTTTAGGTCCCCATGAGGAAAACATCTTATAAATCACACAGAAGGAGTTTTTTTTTTTTTTTTTTTGAGAAAGTAAAAATGCAGAATGTTTCCTGTGATGGGTAGGTTTAGGGGCAGTGTCTGTGTGTGTGTGTGTGTGTGTGTGTGTGTGTGTGTGTGTGTGTGTGTGTGTTGGGTAGGTTTAGGAACAGTGTGTGTGTGTGTGTGTGTGTGTGTGTGTGTGTGTGTGTGTGTGTGTGTGTGTGTGTGTGTGTGTGTGTGTGTGTGTGTGTGTGTGTGTGTGTGTGTGTGTGTGTGTGTGTGTGTGTGTGTGTGTGATGGGTAGGTTTAGGGGCAGGGGCAGTGTAGAGGATAGGATGTACAGTATGAAATCCATTACGCCTATGGAAAGTCCCCATAAAACATGGAAACACTGAACGCCTCCACGGACTCGGCTGTTTTCAGAAAGAATCGGTTCAGTGTATCTGTCTTTTATAAACTAAAGACTCGTGAGATATGAAGAATCAACACTACTCTAGAGATACTCAAGATTAACACAAGACTGGCAGAAACTGTGTGTGTTATGACCATTTAAATAATATGAGTGAACTGATATTGTAGAGGAGATAAATAAAGAAAGTAAAGCAGAGAATCCTGTGGATGAAGGTTGAGCAGCGATTGGGAATGGGAATGAAAAGCACACGGGGACTGAGAAGGACAGCAGAGAGTGAATTACTGTACCAGCTGTGGACCAACACCGCCAGAAACAAACACAGACGTATCTTCTGATGGAAAACGTCACCTTGAATGAAGCATGAATTCCTCAAACAGAAACACCCGTAAGCCAGACAAGACCATAAGAGCCGCAAACCAATTAGAGCAACATTTGACCCATTCTGGAGCATAAAGTCGAGTCTATGAGCATCTGAGTCAGAAGCCAGAACAGATGTGGGAAGGACAGACACTTCTGCAGTCATTTCAGAAAAGACAAGTTTTAAAATCTATTTTGGTGAATGCCTGTGCATATAAAAGTCTAAAAAAGGCATTGTGGTGTAGCTGAAGACTTTGAACTGGGAAAGTCGTGTGGGATGCTTTATCTATCTGGTTTTATGAGCAAAAAGAATGCCGGAAAAATAAATACACTGACATATAGAGCTATATTCATTATTTACTCTGATGATTTTTCTGGTGCAATGACGTTAATGTTGCGTAATCGCAGGTATGAGTGTGTTTCGGTGTATATATTTTATTAATGTCTCTGATTTAAACTCAAAGGGGTCATCACATTTTCCTGTAGCTTTTGACATAAGAGGTCATCATAATATAAAAATATCCTGTCTGTTTCAGAACTGAAAACTTCCTTGTTAGTCCAAAAACAGGTTTTATTGTAAGCAAGCCCCGAGAACGACTCGTTGTGTAATGAGCCTATAATAGATGGTGAAAGATAACTTTGACTGAAATAACCACTCGTTACAACCGAGGTATGCAGCAAAGCATTTGTGAAGCCACAACACACACAACCTTGAGGCGGATGGGCTACAACAGCAGAAGACCCCACCGGGTACCACTCATCTCCACTACAAATAGGAAAAAGAGGCGACAATTTGCACAAGCTCACCAAAATTGGACAGTTGAAGACTGGTAAAATGTTGCCTGGTCTAATGAGTCTCGATTTCTGTTGAGACATTCAGATGGTAGAGTCAGAATTTGGCGTAAACAGAATGAGAACATGGATCCATCATGCCTTGTTCCCACTGTGCAGGCTGGTGGTGGTGGTGTAATGGTGTGGGGGATGTTTTCTTGGCACACTTTAGGCCCCTTAGTGCCAATTGGGCATCGCTTAAATGCCACGGCCTACCTGAGCATTGTTTCTGACCATGTCCATCCCTTTATGACCACCATGTGCCCATCCTCTGATGGCTACTTCCAGCAGGATAATGCACCATGTCACAAAGCTCGAATCATTTCAGATTGGTTTCTTGAACATGACAATGAGTTGACTGTACTAAAATGGCCGCCACAGTCCCCAGATCTCAACCCAATAGAGCATCTTTGGGATGTGGTGGAACGGGAGCTTCGTGCCCTGGATGTGCATCCCACAAATCTCCATCAACTGCAAGATGCTCTCCTATCAATATGGGCCAACATTTCTAAAGAATGCTTTCAGCAGCTTGTTGATCAATGCCACGGAGAATTAAGGCAGTTCTGAAGGAGAAAGGGGGTCAAACACAGGATTAGTGTGTGCTCCTAATAATCCTTTAGGCGAGTGTACAATATATAATATATACACAGTATGTAAGACATAACAAAAACACTCTTTAAAGCTGTTTTAGAGTGAGTATAGACTAAATATGGTGTCTGTACAATATCCAGATTGTTGTGTTGCATCACCCGGCCCTATCTAGAGATCAGACGTGTTTCAGTGAGCAGAGAATGATGAGAGATCTGTCTGAACATTTACATACATTTACATTTATGCATTTGGCAGACGCTTTTATCCAAAGCGACTTACATTGTATTCAAGGTACACATTTTACATTTTTGTCAAGTCTTGCTTTCCCTGGGAATCGAACCCATGACCTTGGCGTTGCTAGCGCCATGCTCTACTCATTGAGCTACAGGAAAGTCTGAAGGGTTTCATTTAGTCAAAGTTTCTGTATCGCCGCTCTCTCGTGTGCAAGATGCTTTTAGAAAGTGCACTGCCATTTTATTCTGCGTCAAATGTTTTGTCATTTGTCATTTTAAGCCCCTCTAACCTTGGCACGCTTAGCACGAGAGCTTTTAAACACGTTTCTGTTCATGCTTTCTTTCCTTATCCAGTCTGTTATTTACTGAAGTGCTCGAGGAGAAGTCTGGGGAATAAATTCATTTATTTCTCAAACGCTGAAATGAGATAAAATCTTTTGTCTCAGAGGCAGTGGATGTAAAAGGGAAAAGCTGTTATGAAGGGAAATAGAACAGATTGTTTGCACTAATATAAATGCATTGGTGTCGAGGCTTTGGTTTATTGGGTTCTCCATTGGATCAGTTTATCAGAGCAATTATTCTCACAGTAATGCTGACGGTTTCATGCAGCGCTCACAGATCTTGACGCAGAATATACAAGAGACGAAGCAGATGTTTGGGATGTACTAAATCACAAACTTCATAAGCACTTCATTTTGCTAATTATTATTCTGTTATAAATGATTAAATAGTTTAACTAATGAAATAACCCATGCAAGTATTAAGCAATCATTTCTCCTTATATAGAACCTTTCCAGAGTATTAAAATTGAGTCAAGAACCCTAAAGGTCTAAATGGAACCTTTTTTCTATTTAGACGATTTAGGCAAGTGCAATTTCCTTGTAAATCATCTCACAAAATGGTCTGCTTTCTTCTTGCTCGCATGTAAATTAAACACATTCTCGCAGCACATCTTTCAAGGACTGCCTTGTTTTCCCCTCTCTCTCTCTCTCTCTCTCTCTCTCTCTCTCTCTCTCTCTCTCTCTCTCTCTCTCTCTCTCTCTCTCGTCAAGCGAAATACCTGTCAGTTCTGTGTTTGTAAACAGCAGCTGTCTTTATGTGATCAGATGAGGGAGATGCTGTCAGACACACACACGCACACGCACACACACACACACACACACACACACACACACACACACACACACACACACACACACACACACACACACACACACACACAGTAAAAGCAAACTGTCGTTGTCAAAAAACCTATAAATATACACAAACATAAAGTATAACTATATTTGAAACTCAAGTGTGAGGTATTTTATGTTAAAACACTTTCTCCTTTCCCAGTTTCTCTTTCAAAACTTTTAACAGCAGTAAACAACGACGTGAGTCTTATCATTTATGCAGTGGACTTCCGTGAGGTATTGGTTGTTATGATGTGCATATGATTATTTGCATGATTTGCATTATAGGCTTTTACATTTGACATTTAATCATTTAGCAGATGCTTTTATCCAAAGCGACTTACAAAAAGAGGAGAACAATAGAAGCAACGAAACAAACAAGGCCAACAACCTGTAAGAGCTGAGAGAAGTCTCAGTTAATCGAGCACTGTACACAATATTATTATCACATTATTTTTATTTTTTTTGACAAACAAACCAAAAATGTATTTGGATAGTTAATTGCTAGTCTTTATTGGGCAGGTGCAATTGGAAAATATCTCCTTTTCAAGGAGTCTTTATATATGAAAGTATATAATATGTTTATATAATATATATTTATCTGTATATTTTTGTTATTGTTTATTTATTATTAAAATTTTTATTATTACCAAACGAACCGAACTACAAGTGTGAACTACTAAGTCAATATCACATGAAGCGTGCCATTTCAGTTTTTTTCCTCCAAAAATCAGCACGACAGTTTAATAATCAATAATTTAAATACAACTACAAAATCTTGCAGAAAAATGTAATCGCCTGTATGAATGAATAATAGCCTAAAGAACCTTTATGACAAAAAGGGTTCTTTCTTGTCATTATAGAATCTTTTTTAGCATAAAAGGTTCTTTGTAGTTGAGTAAAGAACCCTATGGGTCTATAGAGAACCACAATCAACCCTTTTTCTAAGAGTGTAGTCAAGTTCCTGTCCGGTAAATCTCGGCTTTAATCTTGCTCCGGTTTCCGGAAACACAGGAGTGGACGAAGCTGCAGACGGACAGGGATGATGACACTTCTGAAATCTGTTGGGTTTACTTATTTGACATCGTAATGTTTTATAATTTAGGGGAGTGTAATATTTGAGTGCTTGCTTGTCGGATTTTGCAAAATAAGCTATTAAGCCTCCTAACAGCCCTCTGAGAATGAGCACAGCAGTCAGTCATCAATCCTGGAGCAACTCATCAGAGTCTGTGGAGATCTGACGAACTCTGAGAGCTGAAGACGAGCTCTTACACACACATACACACACACAGACACACACACATGTTGGTCTGTGTGGTTTACAGGGACTCTCCATAGGCGTAATGGTTTTTATACTGTACAAACCGTATTTTCTATCCCCTTACACTGCCACTGCCCCTAAACCTACCCATCACATACACACACATACACACACACACATACACACACACACACACACACACACACACACACACACACACACACACACACACTGCCCCTAAACCTACCCATCACAGGAAACATTCTGCATTTTTACTTTTTCAAAAAAACATCATTTAGTGTTTTTAAGGCCATTTGAATTATGAGGACATTTGATATGTCCTCATAAACCACATTTATAGTGTAATACCAGTGTAATACCCATGTAGTTATACAAATTTGTGTCCTCATAAACCACATAAACAGGCTCACTGACACACACTCACACACACACACAAGCACACACACACACACACACGTGCACACTCATAAACACACACTCACAAGCACACACACGCTCAAGCACGCATGCATATTCACTCTCACACACATACGCACTAGCGCACACACAAGCACACTCACAAGCACGCACACACACACACTCACGCACACTCACGCACACACACCGACACACACTCACATGCACACAAACACACACTCACACACTCTAACACAAACAAACATGTTAGGTTTTTGTGAATTGTGGGCACTTTCCATAGGAGTAATGGATTTTATACTGTACAAACTATGTTTTCTATCCCCCTACACAGCCCCTAAACCTACCCATCACACACACAGCCCCTAAATCTACCCATCACACACACACACACACACGCACACACACACACACACGTTGTTCAAACACACTCAGTCGTGACCTCTGGTTGCCTCCAGACTGGCTGACATCAGGCGCATGAGAGCCGGAGGAGGATCCGGGACTGAAACTGAGCTCGTCCGTCAGAACTTAAGCAGCTTTACGAGCCTCCTTCACAAATCTGTCTCCTGTTCAGATTGGCTGCTGAGCTCAGTTACACTTTTATGAGGTCAGTGATTTTTTCCATCTCTCTGTCTGATTAGCTAAGTTTTCTTTAAGTATGTTTAAAAGTAAAATGAGACATGATATGCTGAGAAAAAAAAAGTATTGCATTTCCCAATAACTTTTCCCATGAACAGAGAGACTAACCTGGTTGCCTTCAAATTTTGAGTTAATTGAAATTAAAAATTTGAGTTGATACAATGAAGGAAATTGGTTTAATAAATAAAAACTCAAAATATTATTGTAACTGAACCACATAAAAATGTGATAAATCCAACACAACGCATGGTCATGCGTATAAAAAGTACGAGGGTGCATATGATACACACTATGGCGTGCATATGACACGCTCTTGGGTAGGTTTAGGGTGGTGGGGTGGGGGGTTCGTATGTATAATACGCCATAAAGTGCGTCTCATTTGCACGTGAAAAACCGCGTACCATATGCACGGCAAAACTCATTATGGCGTATGCATTCCACGAGATTGCAAACTCGTACTATTTAAACGAATTTCCGTGAGATCGGGCTCGATAAATCATGAAAATAGCACTATTTGGCTGCGTCATCACAAATAGAACACACACAATTACCCAATATGCTTACAAAATATTTGAATAATATTTGAATAAAGGTTGTCGAATCTCAAAAAATGTTCATTGAATTAACTACATGTTTTAATTTCAATTAACTCAAAATGTTAAGGTAACCAGGTAACTTATTTTTATTTATTTTTTACAGTGTACTACTTTATTTATAGTATAATGATGAGTTTAAAGATAACACTGTATAAAAAATAAAAACTGATCAAAAAGACTGATTACATCTACATTTATCAGCTGGCTAAATTAAAATTCTCTGAATTGATGCAATTTAATTCACAGAAATTATTCAGTTAATTAATTCGGAGGTCAGTGATTTTTTTTCCATCTCTCTGTCTGATTAGCTAAGTTTTCTTTAAGTATGTTTAAAAGTAAAATGAGACATGATATGCTGAGAAAAAAGTATTGCATTTCCCAATAATAAAATATTTTGCATTCAAAATAAAATTAATTGCTATGCCTGCACGGTATAAAGATGTTCAATTGAGCCCCTTTCACACTTCACGTCAGACCCGCGATATTCCCGGAGCATTGCCGGGTCGCCTTCTGTGTGAAAGCAACCACGTCCCGGGATTGATTACCGAATTCGACCCGGGTCGGGGACCGAGTAACATTGCGGGGCTCGATCCGGGACGAGCGCTGTGTGAACAAAAGCCGACACTAATGCCGCAGCGTGTGCGTAGTTATCGTGCGACTCCTAGAGCTTGTTTTTTCAATAACACAACCCTGCAGTGCCAGAAGAGCTCGTCGGTGTTTTAAACGCAGAGAGTGTTCGTATACAAAAGAAACTAAAATTAAACAAGCAGAAATGTGCGCAAACTGGACACAAGTCGAGACCACGGAGCTCCTTACTATCCGCGCTGAAGCGGAGATCGCTCGCCGTTATACGTCACATCCGGATGTCACGTGTCAACTCGACCCGGGACCGTTACGGGTTGTGTGTGAAAGCGGACATATTACGGTATTTCGCTGGCAGTGTGACTGGACCAAATCTAGCGGCCCGGGTACAAATGCCGGGTCGCATTATCCGTGTGTTTGCCGGAATCGCAGTGTGAAAGGAGCTTTAGAGACCTGATTTTTTTTTACAGTGCTGGCATAGCAATTCATTTTGTTTTGAATGCAAAATATTCTATTATTGGGAAATGCAATACTTTTTTTCACAGCATATCATGTGGTTTAAAATATTCTAATGGTTAAATTATGATTGACAGCTTCTCCTTTTGGATACTGCTGTGTAAACTATATTTCAGACTACACTGTCGGAAAAAAAAGGTACATTTCTGTCACTGGGGCGGTACCCTAAAAACCAAAAAGGTACTAATATGCACTCTTACAGTACTGATATGTATCTTTTAAGGTACTAATATGTACCATTTAGGGGTGAGTAAGGTACAAAGATGTGCCTTTTCACGTTTGTACCTCTCAGAACTGTCCCTTTTTTCTGAGAGTCCATATTTGGACTCAGCAATGCTGTTTTAATATACAGTAAATATCCCGAGCGCAGTGCGATCTCAAACACAGACTGAAGTTTCTCCCTCTCCAAGGTCAGTGATGCGTTTAGCCAGCGCGTTCATTTCCTTTCTGCCAGCGCAGCATGTTCGGGATAAACGCAGCACTTTTCAAACACTGATGGAGTTGGATGATGACGGACGAGAGATGTGAAGGTGGGATGTTAAACCGAAACATTTCTCAAGCATTAGCCCATAATTTGCCTCATTGTGAACCCGGTGATTTCTGATGATACCATGACATTTCCCAGCCAACCACAAGCCACGCTTTAGTATAAATAACACACAGAAATCATGCAGTGATGTAAGTCTCAACCACAAAATGATCAGCCTTATGCACAAAAAACACAGAGTCTGGCGTCAGGCTTAGGAAACGTGAGGATTAGCTCCTGTTGTGTCAACTAGTTCGTAAATTAGAATTAGTGCGTCCCAAATTGTAGTTTCAGTCAGGAGCACTTCGTCAAGTATTAGGGCTGTGCGATATTATTGAAGAAAAATGTGATATGCAATACCTTGTTAAATAATGCAATATTCGATTGATACACTGTAAAAAAATGTTGTTGGTTTTTGTTGGTTTAACTCAAAAAAGTAAGTAACCTGGTTGCCTTACAATTTTGAGTTTATTGAAATTAAAAATATGAGTTGATACAATAAAGGAAATTAGTTTAATAAATAGAAACTCAAAATATTATTGTATCTGAACCACATAACAAATTTAATAAATCATGAAAAAGCACAATTTGGCTGCGTCATCACAAATAAAACACACACAATTACCCAATATGCTTACAAAACCTTTTAATAATATTTTAATAAAGGTTGTCAAAACTAAATAAAAAAAAATCATTGTATTATTTCAAAATTTTAATTTCAATGAACACACAATTTTAAGGCAACCAGGTAACTTTTTTCAAAATCATTTTTTTACAGTTTATTAGTGTGTAAAATCTTTTAAAATTATATTAAAAATACATATATTGAATGAGACTGTTTATATGTTTCACAGAAAAAAACTTTTGAAGGTGACCAGCCATTTTAGCAAAAACTGATGTCACAAGTCTGACAATATAATTTAGTGTGTAAAATCGATTTAAATTATATTTGAAAAAAGTATTAAAAAACTGAGAATGAAACCATTTATGTGTTTCACAGTCTCTCTAAGAAAGCATCGCTACAACTTCTGAAAGTGACAGCAGTGTTTTAGCAAAGACTAATGTCATAAATCTAACAATATAATTTTAACATCAATGTAAACAAACAAAAAATGTAATGCAAATATTTAAATGCCAAAAACTCTTTGCTTGACGTGGTAATGTATAGTTATATCAACCTAAAACTGCACATCAAGAACATCCCGGTGAACAAAGACTCCTGGACTAGGGGTGGACGATTATTAGTGTTATTTTAATTTATCTTTGTTAGTAAAAATAAGAACTAAAAACTACCTCTACTAAAGTCTTCATATGAATTAAATATACACTGATACATAATAAAGCTCCAAAGGTTGTTCAGTGATTTCCTCTTGTTCTTTTGTTGTCTGTCACTTTAAGAGCTAATGCACGGATCCTATCGACACGCATTCGGTTTCTTTCCCCGCCTGATATCGTTCACTTAAAGCAGAACCGACTGAGTGTACATTAATACTCATTGAGACCGCCATTTTGACATTACTGTGTGTGTGTGTGTGTGTGTGTGTGTGTGTGTGTGTGTGTGTGTGTGTGTGTGTGTGTGTGTGTGTGTGTGTGTGTGTGTGTGTGTCAGTTTGAGTGTGTAACAAGACATGAAACAGAACTGAAGGGATCACACGCTTTCAGAGAGGCGGCTTGTGCGCACGTTTCGGTGTGTGTGTGTGTGTTTGAGTCTGTGTGTGTGTGTGTGTGTGTGTGTGTGTGTGTGTGTGTGTGTGTGTGTGTGTGTGTGTGTGTGTGTGTGTGTGTGTGTGTGACAGTTTGAGTGTGTAACAAGACACGAAACAGAACTGAAGGGATCACACGCTTTTAGAGAGGAGGCTTGTGCGCACGTTTCGGTGTGTGTGTGTGTGTGTGTGTGTGTGTGTGTTTGCGTGTGTGTGTGTGTGTGTGTGTGTGTGTGTGTCAGACAAGTTATTCCGTTTAATAACTCTTTTTTTAACATCAAGCAAGTCACATAAGTAGCAGTCGTGTCCCCAGCCTATTTGTCGACCTTAAACTTACACTTTTCACAATGTTGAAGTAGCCTATTAAAATCATTCAGATATTGTGTGCCTTTGCAATATTTCGATAATTTCGATATATTGCACAGCCATGTGTGCGTGCGCGCGTGCGTGCGTGTGTGTAGCTCCGTCCACTGCAGGCCTCCACGGACACAGCTGTATTCAGAAAGAATCGGTTCAGTGTAGTTTTATAAATCTGATAAACTAAAGACTCTTGTGAGATATGAAGGATCAACACTACTCTAGAGATACTCAAGATTAACACGAGACTGTGTGTGTTATGACCATTTAATTAGAGAGGTTTACACAAAGGGGTTTTAGTGATTAATAATCAGTAACCGGATGAAAAGATATTTATTAAATGTTATCCACATGATATTTTATCTGCAACAGCCTTGTGAACTTGTGTAATGATACGTTAAGTCATTAACTTTTGAATGCAAACGCAGGAGGAGTCTCCACACGACTGGCAGATAATCGTGCTGCCGCATTTCTCTCCGGTACGGGAGGAAATTAATTAAATTAAATTAAATTAAATTAAATTAAATTGCGTGTTGAGGATTTGAACTGTGAGGAGATGATTGACAGGGCAGATTAAACGGTGACAGGATGCAGACAACTAAACGACAGAGTCAAAGACGCAATTATGAGGAAGTGTGTCTGTGTCCCAAAGCTTGCACACTCTTCTCATACACACTCAAAAGTATGTTGCTGTTTTTTTTCCTTCACAAACACAGTGCATACTGTCAGGGTGTATGAGGCGAATGGGGACGCAGCAATGTTTAATAGACCTATAGACAATATTAAACCTTTATGAGAATGGAGGTGAAAATGCTAAATGTTTGTAAAGAATGCTTTAGACCTAAGACCAGATTGAAGTGCTGAAGTGAAAGCACTTCAAAAATAAAGTACAAAAGAGTTATGGAAGTTTAAATCAAATGTACTCTACTAAATATTTTTAATTTTATATATATTTATATATATATATATATATATATATATATATATATATATATATATATATATATATATATATATATATATATATATATATATATATATATATATATATATATATATATATATATTAGGGGTGTAACGGTTCACAAAATTCACGGTTCGGTTCGATACGATACACTGGTGTCACGGTTCGGTTCGATACGATACACTGGTGTCACGGTTCGGTTCGATACGATACACTGGTGTCACGGTTCGGTTCGATACGATACACTGGTGTCACGGTTCGGTTCGATACGATACACTGGTGTCACGGTTCGGTTCGATACGATACACTGGTGTCACGGTTCGGTTCGATACGATACACTGGTGTCACGGTTCGGTTCGATACGATACACTGGTGTCACGGTTCGGTTCGATACGATACACTGGTGTCACGGTTCGGTTCGATAAGATACACTGGTGTCACGGTTCGGTTCGATACGATACACTGGTGTCACGGTTCGGTTCGATACGATACACTGGTGTCACGGTTCGGTTCGATAAGATACACTGGTGTCACGGTTCGGTTCGATACGATACACTGGTGTCACGGTTCGGTTCGATACGATACACTGGTGTCACGGTTCGGTTCGATATGATGCACTGGTGTCACGGTTCGGTTCGATACGATACACTGGTGTCACGGTTCGGTTCGATACGATACACTGGTGTCACGGTTCGGTTCGATACGATACACTGGTGTCACGGTTCGGTTCGATACGATACACTGGTGTCACGGTTCGGTTCGATACGGTTCGGTATGTTTTAGATACAGCAAAAAGAAAAATTCTCGTCAGAAATCCAATTCTCTTTGTTTACTCTTTAATAGAAGTCAGGTAGCCTACTAGCCTACATTTAAACAACATTTTATTAAATTATTTTATTCATATTTATATACTTTAGATTTAGCTCACACAAGTGGCAAAACATTTAAACATAGGTTATAGCCTTAAATCACAAACATTTTAAATTAGAAACTTACAATAGTCTATTCAAAAACAGCCGACTCTCGTCTTTTCTTTCGTTTTTACACCCTTTTAAAAGAAATCCTGCAGGTCAAAAAGAACTTGCTTTTCACCTCCAAGAAAGTACGAGTGCTCTCCATTATGGCACATTTTTTTAAACCTAAATGCCAGGTAAGGTGTCGTTTTGTTGCTTTACTTGAGAAAAAAAGCCATGTGTTGACTTTGAAACAAGAGTATATTTTAAATGATATGCATCTGTGGTGAAATTACTAGATTTTCGCGTCATTACATGTTTATTTTAATGCGAACAATGTTCTATCACTTTAATGCAGCAACGCAGCGCAGCAAAAAATAGACTCTGTACGAAAACGATCCGTGCACTTCTGCAGACGCAACGCTCCTGGAACGGACTGACGGACCGCATCCTGTCATCCGTTAACATGGGTACGGAAAAAAATACGCACCGCACACGCACTGCAGACGGAGTATGTGTGAAACGGGCGTTAGGTCTCATATCCGCGGCTATGAATGGACCACTCGCCGCGGTGATGTCTTTTGCCATTTGAATAAGTTGGAAATGTCTGTCTAAATGCTGCGGGGATAGTTTGTGGGATAGTTTGTGGCTCTTTCTCCTTTTTATCATCAACACCACGGAAAAATAAGTGCTTCTCAACATAAGGCCAAACGTGACGCAAGCGTTGGGGATCATTAATATGCACGCCCCCAACATTTGCATCTGTCCAAACATGCCGAATCTACTGATGGTAAACAAGACACCCGAAGATCGCAAAAACGGCTCTCGTGACACACGTCATGTTCAGGCTGTGCAGGGGACGGGAGGACTTTTCATATGTCAACAGTCATGGTTGAGGTTTATTATAATCGGATACCACAACAAATCGTTCGTTTGTTCGGCCCATTTCAAGCAAGCTTCGCTCAGCATCTTAACTGAAGAAAGGGGCGACTGTATTCCTGCAAGCAGTAAGTCATTTATCCACTTATTGACTGTTTAAACAATTTCTGATTAAATTGAAAGTTTCTTAGAGCGACAGCATTGTCTAGATAACGCAAGATGCTTACAGTAACAATAGGAAACTCCAAGTACCATACAAAACTAAATAGTGTGTCTAATGACAAAGGGGAATATTATTTTTGTATTACAAAATTCAACCGTAGATACCGTTCACTCGATCCTTCTAGCAAACGTCACCTTTTCTACCATATCAGTTAAAACGATAGTCAATGGAGATTGATCAAATGCAGCTTACTTGTTTACTGGTGTTTTCAGATCGTCCGTACGCAAGAGAGAGCTCGCGTGCATATGGTTGCCAGATTGGACATGTTTAGGTAAAACACCGGATAGTATACAGGGTTTTTTTTTCACAGAAAAGCTGTTTGGGGGATTTAATTACTGAAATCTGGCAACCGCACGAACGCGAGCTCTTTCTCTTGCGCGGATGATCTGAAAACACCAAATAAACAAGTAAGCTGCATTTGATCAATCTCCATTTGAGATGTTCTGCTTAAAGTGTCGTTCAGTCGGTGTGTGTTCTGTCAGGACTCATGAGGTGAGTGGCTGAAATAAGCCAATCAGAGCAGAGCTCCACATTAATATTCATGACTCTTCCAAATAAGGCAAAAACAGAGCATTACATCCGCGGGACAATTTATAGGGTTGTAAATGGACCTGTAAAACTGTATCTGGACAATTATTGCCCTTAAATAAGCCACATACCCTCTATGTAGATATCAGAGAGCAATTTAACACACAAATCATTCTAGGGCACCTTTACTTAATCTGCTTTGATTTATGTTTTTTCCTGTTTGCATGTAAAGCTGCTTAGAAACAATCTGTATTGTATATAAAGCGTTAGAGAAATAAAGTTGACTTCAAGTTTGTTTATAATACATTATACATAATACAGGGGTGCAGGAAGATGTTTTATGTGGGGGGTGCTGTGTTTTTGGTGCGTTTTTTTCTTCTTTTTGGGGGGGGGGGCAAATTTGAATAAGAAACAATATTGAGTCTATAAAACACGAAGCACAACGAGCATATTGGTGAGAAAATTTGTTTAAGCAGCATGCATCGAAACATTTGACCGCTAAATTGATCACATTTTAGACATTGTTGATCCTTCTTGCAATCGTAATGCAATGGACTATTCTATGACCGACATTAAACCTTTAAATAAAAGGGTTATTGAGCTGTTTACACTGTAATATAGCCTACAATAAAAGAGCCTCCACAGCGACAGGAAATAGGCAAGTTGATGTGTGATTTTTTTAAACCTGGAAGATGATAAAAGCGTGTCATAAATGAGAGAAAACTTGGCAGGAAAAGAGTTCACATTCACACGGGCTAACAACTCCTTCAGAAACATCTAGATTGTTATAAGCCAATGAAGCGAGTAAACCTGGACCTTCTTTCCCAGATCTTATTACCCGACAGAAACCGAATGTGAGAGGTCAAGCACTGCCCGCTAACCATCCCGAGATCTATCTATAGAAGTTATCTCAGGGTCACGGTGAGGTCACGACCCGCAGCCAGCCTGTGTTTACCTCTACACCGGTGCAGGGTCAGATCAAGTTTCTGCCAAACAGAGCCATGATAAACACCGGACATCATCTATCAATACAAAACTGGATCTCAAATTGATTCCAACGTCTTGCCTCATACATGTCATCTATGGTCAAAAATAAATGACACCCCTGTCAGAAAATATTGGAAATATGTGAAAAACCTGCACCGTCATTTTGAAACACCTTTTTATGCACTGAATGAAAAAGGAAAGTCTGATGGTTTAATTATCGTTGTCTGATGGCATTTAAATAGTGGCAGTCTTGTTTTACAAAAAAATAACATTTTCTGACATCCCCGTATTTATTCAAATAACTAAGACATGCTAAAAGGGCAAGAAAAATATTACAGGATATATCTTTGAGCTGCATTTGCAAGCTGTTTTACTTAGCAAACATGTAACTACTTACATTATAGATTGAAAACAACATTTACAGCCAATACCAGCAATTAACTATAGAAAATATGTTTTTGAAAGCTTTTTAACAGTTATAACACCAATGATCTACATGCAATGTTTGCATGCTTGTTAAAGGAGTACTTCAGCGCTGGGAAGATGAATCTGTATTTAAACTGGGTCATCAATGTAGTAGAAATGTGAAATTGTTTTTGAATTTGGTGCCTTCTAGACTGAGAAAAGACAGAAAATGTATTTTTGTCTCATGGGGATGAAAGACTACAATTCCCAGAATGCTTCACTGCCCTGTGAGGCCACTCCCACAGCCACCGCTACTGGATTACTGACACTACTGTTCAATATAACGATCGAGTCACCGCGTGAGTCTCACAGCACTAACTCAGATTAGGAGTCAGATTACATTTAACGTCATCAATGAGCTGATGAGCTCTCGTGATGAGAGCTGAGGTAATCGCGACCACACTCGCGGCATACATTCACAGCGCGTGTTCAGTCTGGCGTGTTTTCAGTTCATGCCTTTGCAAGCTTAACTTTCATAGAAATAAATTTGAGAAGTTAAAAGACTTACATTGCCTAGCATCCGTTTAAATGAATCCCTGAAGCAGCTGAGCTGAGCTGTGAGTGTGATCTCCATCACCCATCTGCGGTTTGAAAACATGTGGAAATGGCTCCCTCTGCTGGCTGTAGTCTTTAGCCTCTGGACAAAAAATCCAAAGATGACGCAAATATCGTCAATTTGCGTCACGGGAGGAATTTTTCCAGAAATAAAATGCATAAATCTCTCATCTCAGGGGGATATGAGGGGGGGAAGCACAATCATTTGAATATACTCCAGGGTTTCTACTGATACAAAGCCATATGCTAATCGCTGAAGTAACCCTTTAAAAACATATACCGCATGTTCTCACTAATTATTACGTTTCGAGTGTTCGTTTAGGAATAATAGGCTCTTGGGTGGAGATAATTTTCTAAATGACCCTGATATAGCTATCCAAAGGCCAAAGTTCAACATGTTCTGATAACTATTGACCTAAAAAGTCCCAAAAATTGTGGAAAAGTGTTTTTTTCAAGGTTGAGCGAAAAACCTTGCTTTTTTTAAATAATCTCCAATATTTAACTAACGATTTGATTGACAGCAGCGGTCATAGAGGCAAAGCTGTTCAGAAGTTCAGATGTGGTATGAATGTCATGGTCATAGATATCCATAATAAAGGCTAGATGTCTCGTGCGCGCTGCTGGCCAATGGAGGTCGGCGTCCGCAACTGGCGGCCATCTTGTCACAGGCAGCTCGCTCACTCGCAACAGTGTTTTTTTATGGTGCATTTACCTTTAAATAACCATAACTTGCTCCAGATGTAGTTATGACACTACATACTTATGAATAATTATAACCATGGACTTCAATATGAAAGTAACATTGAACAGAACTGATAAGTGCAATGAATATACACACGCACAATGTATTTATGTTAAATCAATATATAGACTACTAAAACTGTGTACCGAATGGCAACATGAGAAATTATCTATCTATCCATCCATCCATCCATCCATTAATATATATATATATATATATATACACACACAGCTCTGGAATTTTAGAGCTAATATTTTTTATATATACACTTTCATAGTAAGAATATCACTATTATAATAAAAAAAATTATAAAAAAAACCAAACATGCAAAGTAGGTTTATTTTAACTAGACAAAAGATTGGTTGTCATAAAATCATTATTAGTGTCAATAAAACCGATTTAATTGAACAGCTCGATTGTGGTCTCAGCCTTGATAACGTGCACGTAAGTAAGCCGTCATACACAAGCTGCACGATTAAGTCGTTTATCGCACCGAAAAGCTGCAATTTCAACGTGTCAAAGCATCTAGATTTGTAGCCATGTTAATAACGTTTGTAAGAAACCAAACCATTTGTAAATCCGTCAAGATTTCAGCGAGATAAGAGTATTTATGTTCGTACAGATCACTCACCTTACATCAGGTTCCACAGAGCCCGACAGAAAGCTTGCCTGTGACAAGATGGCCGCCGGTGATGACGATGGTGACTCCTTAAGACATCTAGCCCTTATTATGTATATCTGTTGTCATGAGCGTGTGCCAAAATTCACATTATTTACAATCCTTTACTCGTGTGTGAAACGCGACAGTTTTTATGTTATAGCGCCACCAAGTGGCCAGTCGCCACATGCTTTTTCATGCGACCCCAGTAAGAGCTCTTGCATACACTGCATCCAGAAATAATTCACAGTGCTTATTTTAACAGCCTTATTCCAAAATAGATCAAATTCATCATTTGTTTTCCTAAATAAAAAATGAAGAAGGAAAAAAAAATCAAATGTTCATTCACAGCTTTTCCCATGATACTCGAAACTAAGCTCAGGTGATTTCCATTGATCATCCTTGAGATGTTTCTACAACTTGACTTGAGTCCACCTGTGGTAAATTCAGATGATTGGACATGATTTGGAAAGGCACACACCAAGCGGCTCCTCCCACGATCTCTCTTGAAGCCAATACGGAAGTAATGTAAGCTACAATTCCTCCACTGGCCACTAGAGCGGCTCCAGAAGGAGCAGAATCTCATTGAGCTCATGTTAAAATGCCAAACTTTACAGCAGAAAAAAACATGTTTACAGTCTGGGACAAATTGTGGTTTTGGTCTATACGGCTAATTTGGACCTTCATGACGACTGTGAGGGGGTGAATTTGTTTTATAACTCATTCGTTTACATTATATAAAGCCTTAAAGTTCTGCATAATTAAGGGCGTGGTTACTCTGAGTGACAGGTGGATAGCCATTTATCCGCCGTCTATAGTCATTGCGTCACCTAAGCTCCGCCCACATCCCGCCCCTTTCCCCATTTTCTGTTTTCCGGGAGTGACTCGCTCACAAGATGGCTACGGCCAGCTCGCCCCACTTTCCGCTTCAGAACGGCTTATCGGAAGCCTATGGGTGACGTCACGGACACTATGTCCCCATATTTTTTTACAGTCTATGGCACACACCTGTCTATATAAGGTCCCACAGTTAACAGTGTCAGAGCACAAACCAAGCCATTAAGTCCAAAGAATTGTCTGTAGACCTCCGAGACAGGATTGTATTGAGGCACAGATATGGGGAAGAGGACAGAAACATTTCTACACCACTGAAGGTCCCATTGAGCACAGTGGCCTTCATCATCCATAAATGGAGGACATTTGGTACCATCAGGACTCTTTTTAGAGCGGTCCACCTGGCCAAACTGAACGATTGGGGAAGAAGGGCCTTAGTCAGGGAGGTGACCAAGAACCCGATGGCCACTCTGATAGAGCTCCAGGGTTTATCTCTGGAGAGAGGAGAACCTTCCAGAAGAGCAACCATCTCTGCAGCACTTCACAAATCAGGCCTGTATGATGGCATGGCCAGATGGAAGCCACTCCTCAGTAAAAGAAGATAAGAAACTAAAGGTCTGATGAAACAAAGATTGAACTCTTTGGCCTGAATGGCAAGCGTCATGTCTGGAGGAAACCAGGCACCGCTCATCATCTGGCCAATACTATCCCTACAGGGAAGCGTGGTGGCGGAAGCATAATGCTGTGGGGATGTTTTTCATCATATAGTTTTTCTCATACATGGAAATGTGTCGTTTGAGGCGATTACAGGCAGCAGCGCAAAGTTGATCCTGCGCTCATTTGACCAAATATTTGATTTCGGTAGCAGATACAAATCGCTAAAATTATTGAATATATTTTGAAACAAAGGTCTTGTTAATGTTTTTCAGTTTTGTTCAAGGTAATTAAAGCAACAACATATATTATACACACACACACACACACACACACACACACACACACACACACACACCAATCAGGTATAACATTATGACTAATATTGTGTTGGTCCCCCTTTAGCAGCCAAAACAGCCCTGACCCGTCGAGGCATGGACTGCCCTAGACCCCTAAAAGGTGTGCTTTTATATCTGTCACCAAGATGTTAGCAGCAGATCATTTAAATCCTGTAAATCGTGTTCCCCAGGTAAGCCACGCACACACACACACCCGGCCATCCACGTGATGTAGAAGAACATGTGATTCCTCAGACCAGGCCACCTTCTTCCATTGCTCCGTGGTCCAGTTCTGATGCTCACGTGCCACTGTTGGTGCTTTCGGTGGGGTCAGGGGTCAGAGGTCACCCTGCCGCCCCATACGCAACAAACTGAGCTGCTCTGTGTATTCTGACAGCTTTCTATCAGAACCAGCATTAACTTCTGGAGCAGTTTGAGCTCCAGTAGCTCGTCTGTTTGATCGGACTACACGGGCCAGCCTTCGCTCCCCACGTGCATCAATGAGCCTTGGCCGCCCATGACCCTGTGGCCGGTTCTCCGCTGGTCCTCTTGGAGCACTTTTGATAGATACTGACCACTGCAGACCGGGAACAGCCCACAAGAGCTGCAGTTTTGGAGATGCTCTGACCCAGTCCTCTAGCCGTCACAATCTGGCCCTTGTCAAAGTTCCACGTCATGTATGTACAGTTCTCATAATCACGTTACCCCGCTCAAAATAACGTCACATATAATCATAACTCAAATATCTAGCAGGCTAATATTTGCTGTACTTTGAGAATGATGGACGTGCGAGACATTCCTAAAGTCTGAGGTGTTTGAAAGGGTAAAGGTAATCTTTCATTGGTCTCACAGCTCTGTGCTGCCTTAAGAACACCAGACTGCTTTGACTTTTATGAGGGTGGGATGAATGGTTCGGGTCTCGCAACATAAACACAGACTTCCCTGAGCTGCCGAGAGACTGTAATGTTTACATGTAACGAGTCGGCCCTACTTCTGCCCTCTGAATGAGGCTGAGACTTTAATTCATCAATGAACATGCAAGAGCACCTTAATCCCTGTTCAGAAAGAGCCATGTGGGCAATAGATGGTTCTTCAGTGCATTGTTAAGAGAAAAACGAATGAAGCTGTGGCAAACTAGTCTTTCTGGAATGGCAAAATGTTTTTGCTCCCTTTTTACAGGATAATGGGCAGATTTACACACTTGCTTTTTGTCCTAATGCTCACTGCAGCATGACCTGACAAAATGAATTGAGCTCCAGCGATAAAGGAGAGAGAGAGAGAGAGAGAGAGAGAGAGAGAGAGAGAGAGAGAGAGAGAGAGATAATAGTGAAAATGGGGTGGGAAACAAGAGCCAATCACGTCTCTGGGAGGGAGAGGGACCTTTTTTAGGCCAAGCTGCCGCGTTTACACACACACTTTGTAAGACTATGTACACTAGTACTGAAATCAACACTACTCAGATGTTCTGGAAGCGTGTCAATGGCTTTTCAACTGTACAGTGCACATAAGCAAACACTGATCTCCCAGCCAGCTGTCTCTCAGAGTTAGACTATCTGCTCTCTATCCCTGCAGGAACCAAGCGTGTTTAAGCGTTCAAATATCTGTATTGATACAAGTTATCTCTCAGTTAATGCATGCATGTGTCCACAGGCGTTCCAGCATATATGTGAGTGTGTGTCGAACTACTGAAGCCCATTTCCACCTCAGAGTGGAAAAATAAAAAGGTAAGGGCAACTATCTCACAATGTGCATTTATATCGTGCAGTTTCGTTTTTATAGTGTACAGTGTCTCCAGAAATTATTTGGATACTTTAGGACACTTAAAGTCCCAAAAAAAAGTCACTATTTTGTTTATTGGGTGCAATCAATCACATTTCAGAAGCTTCTGAAAATCAAGTTAATATTTTTCTTCTGCAAAGACAAAAAAAGGTCTTCTTCTGAACATCATGCAATGAAATGACTGAGGTTGTAAGTCAGAGATGGCAAATATGAATATCCCACATCCAATCTGTGAGTGTGTATGATGTAAGGGATAATGTCCACCCAGCCGGTTGTTATCTCAGAATAAACCCCTTCAGAGTGATCCGGACCCCGAGGCGAAGCGGAGCATCACTCTGAAGAGGTTTATTCTGAGATAACAACCGGCTGGGTGCACATTATCCCGCTTATTACACGGCTACTAGTCTCAAATAAATTACACACCAAATATTGTCTTGAGATTCAATATTTTATTAGCTCTTACGCAAAGCTTCCGCGAAGAAAAACAGTTCCAGACTGCTTTAAGCCTTTATCTATCGCTGCTAAATGTTGAGAATGAATGCTGAAAGGGTTAGTTCACCCAAAAATGACACCAAGCCTATGATTTACTCACCCTCAGGTCATTATAGGTGTTTATGACATTCTTCTGTCAGACAAATACAATCAGAGTTATATTTAAAAAGTCCAGGCTAACGTTAATCCCAGCAGTAGTTGGAGCTGTTTTTGAAGTCCATAAAAAATGCAGCTGTCCGTCAAATAACGTGCTCCACACGACTCCGATGGGTTAATAGAGCCTTCTGATTCCAATCGATGCGTTTGTGTGAGAAAAATATCCATATTTAAAACTTTATACAGGAAACCCGCCTTGAAGTCTTCCATTGTAGCCACGGCTGTTTAAGCCACAAGATGGCGCCAGCGTTAAGCACAGAAGTAGAACTGGTCAAGATAACTCGCAGTACCCGGATGAGCGGGTGTTATCTGGGAATAACATACCGCTGGAATGCGCGATTGACCAATCAGAATCAAGTATTTCACAGAGCCGTGTAATAAGGTTTGATATTGCATGTTGCTCAGATGACGTTCTCTGAAGTCGCTTTATTAAGAATAGCTGGATTTGTATCCCTACTGTCTGCATGAGGTCTAAAGTTTCCGCTCTGGTTTCACGCTGGACTGTGGCTGATCTTATAACCTAATTCTGGCTTTTGACCAACTATATGCACCCGGACTCCAGTAACAGACCATACGTAAGCCAACTCTCTTTCATTTTACAATGTATAACTCACTTCTATAGCACCCACACATGCACCTCATCAGATTACACGGTAATCACTGAACCCACATTAATATTCACAAGTAAATCGCACACATAAGCCCCGTTTCCACCAAAATTACCCGGAACAATTTGTACCAGGAACTTTTTTTTACAGGAACTTCTCCCCCCAGACCTGCAGCTGTCTGCGTTTCCACCGCGATCTAAAGTACCGTGAAGATTAGGCAGATTAGTCCGGTGATGTAGGACTGCGCGCGACTGCTCCTCCAAGTCACTGACGGACAGTAATCATTTTTGCGCGGCACTAGCCACGTTTACAAGCACACTTTCTTTGTCCTTCCGATTGAAAGATTTAGTGGACTGTTTACATGAGACGTTATCTAAACCGATCTGGTGTTTACATGTGATGACTTTTAATCGCAATCATTTTGTGACCCCTCAGAAAAATTTGCTTTCTTCTCTTGTCAACATGAGCGCGGCGCGCGCTGTCACGTCATGTAAGGACGCACACTTAAAAGTAATCGGTCAGCTCGTTTACATGGTGAAAAATAGACTGTAAAATAATTAATAAGAGTATGGAAGAGATTCAAGCTGTGTTGCTTTTGCTGGTTATGTATAGGTTTACTAAAGAGGTAATTAACAACGACAGAAAAGAGCACTAATATGCAGATTCAGCAGCATATTCAGAAAGCTTGTAAAGCTAGATTTAAAATGACAACATATGTTATTATCAGCTATTACAGACATTGAACGCGAGATGGCTGAGACGAACGCGCGCCGTCAGACAGAGAGCAAGACATATGATATGATATGTCTTGATCATATGAAATATCATATGATATTTACTCAACGCAGAACGAACCTCGCAAAAGACTTTTAAAAATGCCGGTTGAAATAAAATCTAAACCAATCAGCACGTTCAGCGCCCAAGTCCCGCCCTCGAAAGTTCCTGAACTTTGTAAAAGTACTACCTCGCGAGCAGGGCCGTTTGGAGGGGGAAATATTTACCCGGAACTTCATTTAGACCCTGGTTCCTACGGTCTAAACACACCGAGTACCAGGCCAAAGTTCGCGGCTATACACACAGACTCTTGTGTTGACATAAACACACACACATACACACATATATGCTCACCTAAAAGATTTTTAGGAACACCATACTATTAATAACACAATGAAATTGTGCAGACATAATAGTTTTTGACCAGGCTGTCATACGAAGAAATTATGAACACAAAATCAAGAGAGAGCCTATGAAATATTATTAACTACACTGTAAAAAATATTTTGAAAAAAAAAAAAGTTATCTGGTTGCCTTAAAATTGAGTTCATTGAATACAATGAACGTTTTTTTGAGATTCGACAACCTTTATTAAAATATTATAAAAAGATTTTGTAAGCATATTGGGTAATTGTGTGTTTAATTTATGATGACGCAGCCAAATTGTGCTATTTTCATGATTTATCACATTTTTTATGTGGTTCAGATACAATAATTTTTTGAGTTTCTATTTATTAAACCAATTTCCTTCATTGTATCAACTCAAATTTTTAATTTCAATAAACTCAATTTTAAGGCAACCAGCAGGTTACTCACTTTTTTAAGTTAAACCAACAAAAAACAACCAAAAATGTTTACAGTGCATATATAGCCTATAAGTGAATATGCATCGAGGCATCATGCCAGACAGAGAACAAAAAGAAGTGAAAAAAGGGATGAAAGAATTCCAGCTATTTTCTAATATAAATTTAGCTTTCAATCTCCCTCTGCCCCACCTGGTAATGCTTTTTTATGGCAGCCTTATAAAATCGCAAGGATGGGAGAAAGTTGATGATGTGCTGTGAAAAGCAAGGCTAAAAGAGTGAATTTAAGGGCGCTAGGTGAGGTTTTGTGAGGCAGAGGATTTAATGTGCTATTTCAGATAAAGCATGAGAGTATTGGTGCGAGTCACAAAGACAGACAAGCACTTAGCGGCAAAAGCCACCAAACAACATTTTATAGCAAAGCCGCGGATTACACACGGATTAAATTAAATAGTTCTGATGAAGCGTCTTTATTCAAATTGCTCATGGTTATTCATAAAACAATTACTGCGTACTCCTTAAAAGCCACACTGATCAAACACCAAAGCAGAGCGAGCGTCTCAACACATTACAGAGCAGCAGTCGTCGTCCACATCTTGGGAATGCAAATCGAGATTGCGAGCCGGAATGAGAAAAGGCAGAGGGAAATTCGGAGGAGGAGAGAGAGTCAGATGGAAGACGTGTCAAATCATTGGCAGTGTTTGTTGTTCATCTCAAGCCCATCGCGGGGAATGGAGTTGGTCAGAATCCCTTTGATGAAGTGAGAGCTACGGCACCTCAATTTATTTGATGCTGCTTTGATAGTGTCATTCCGCTTTTTTGGGCCCCTCTTTTATCCAGGAACACATTCCGAATCTTTAGAAGAGCTGCAGAAAATCAGGAGAGATGATGAGAGGGGAAGGTAGAGGCTATACATAATCCATAACTAAAATGCTCAACTTCATTTTTTATATAGTAGGGTTTATTTTTATTTTTTTTGCCTCATGTTCTATAAAAACTGCATTTTCAGACGTACAGTACTATTTTCCCCCATACTCTATAAGCAGGATATTCAGATATGATTTTGTTTTTTGAAGTTAGTTATTATGGACGGACGGATGGACGGACGGATGAAAAGATGGATTGATGGACGGACGGACGGACGAAACGATGGACGGATGGATGGATGGATGGACAGAAGGATGGACGGATGAAACGATTGACGGATGGATGGATGGACGGACGGACGAAACGACGGATGGATGGATGGATGGACGGACGGATGAAATGATGGATGGATGGATGGATGGATGGATGGATGGATGGATGGATGGATGGATGAAACGATGGATGGATGGACGGACAGACGGATGAAACGATGGATGGATGGACGGACAGCCGGACGGATGAAACGATGGATGGACAGACGGATGGACGGATAAAACGATGGATGGATGGACGGATGGACTGATAAAACGATGGATGGATGGATGGATGGATGGATGAAACGATGGATGGATGGATGGATGGATGGATGGATGGATGGATGGACGGAACGATGGATGGACGGATGGATGAAACGATGGATGGATGGATGGATGGATGGACGGACGGACGAAACGATGGATAGATGGATGGATGGATGGATGGATGGATGGACGGACGGACGAAACGATGGATGGATGGATGGGCTGCTAACAGCTGAAGCCGTTTCAGGGGGAATCATGCGGCGCGTTTCAAAGCAGTTCAGCAAACCTTTAAAAACAAAAAACCTGCGGAAGACGAGTCGGCCTACTAACCAGTTAGTGATTGGTAATTTTTTACCAATTTTTACCCGGATTTCCGTAATAAAAATCGCAGCAGAATGTCTAGCAGAAAACGTAAGGAGAAAGGTGGATGGGAAAACGTTAAAGAAAAGAGGGCCAAGTACAGTGTAGTACAGGGTAGTACACCATAACTACAGCGTCTGTTGTGCACGGCTAGGGCCGACTGGCCGGATGATGGGCCTATCTGGGAGAAAGTCCAGGGCTGTTCTTTAGCCCCAGTCCGTCCCTGCTCTGAGCTAATATGCTTTGGGAAAAGGAGAACGATGAGCTTGAGAATGCAGATTTGAACTCCGGTCACTCAGAGTTTGTGTGAATAGCTTCTGCCAAGCTGCTCTATTTGCATGATACTTTAAAAATATTTCACCAAAAAATCATATAGTTTAGGTTTGTGTGGTCAGTCTAAGCAAGAGAAAGACTGTGAGAGATTTGATTCATGGCCTGACACTGGTTCACTTTGGACTAGCTTTGTTTCATCTGACTAATTAAAAACAAGCAATCAGAATACTTATGACTTAATTAGCACTATACTGGATTACATGCATCAGCGTCGAAGGGCTAATGAGCCAAAGCTCGAAAATAATGACAACATTAATCTTTTATTCTTTGCTCTGCATAAGCCGTAGCCCAAAGTTTACTTCCATTTCCCGTGCAACGACTGAGGCCTTAAATCACTCGGCTGTTGGAAAACCCACTGTATACAGAGAAACAACGGCCTGCTTTAAACGGATGTTTAATTAAAAAAAGACTGCATTTAATCGGGTCATTTTCACTCGCTGAAAGGCTGTGATGCTATTGTGAGTTATTGCAGGAGTGTTTATTTGCCGTCTGAAATGCAGGTTTGTGCAGCTGTGGTCTTAAACTTTACACACCTTGTAACGGGATCTCCCCCAGCTGGCTAAATGCTGACTGGCCAGATTCATGCTTTAGGGTCAAATGTATATTTGCTTTTTTAGATTTAAAACATTCTAAATACGCTCAAGCTTAACGAGAAGCAAGCTAAACTGGTTTTTAAAATAGTGTCGTGGCCGGTCAGAAATGCCATTAAAATAATATACGTAGATCACTCATAACATTATGACTATGATTATGTGTTAGTCCCCCTTTTGCTTTCCCCCATGTGCTTTCAAATCTCTACTATTACTACTACTTTTTTTTAAAGGTCCGCTGAAGTGCTTTGAAACGCGCCGCATTATTCAATGTGTTGACGTGATTCCCCCTGAAACGGCTTCAGCTGTTAGCAGCTCCTCCCCTTTTTTGAAACAGCCAATAGCGTTTCGTTAATATACAGTTTGACTAGAGCGGACCTTTCTCTGTTTGGTAAAGCCAGTTTCCTCTAGCACCGTTTATCATCATAATCTCCATATCGCTTTGAAATGCAGAATTCAAATGGGTCGATATGTTTGTTGTCTGCGCCGACTCGCCCATATGATCCGCGTGTGTGTGTGTTGGGCAGGTTTAGGGGCAGTGTAAGGGGATAAAAAATACGGTTTGTACAGTATAAAAACCATTACGCCTATTAAAGGGATAGTTCACATGGCATCCATGCTCAAAACCCGTCTTCGGCGCAATAATTCCGATCTTTCATGTATTTATACTCTTGTGTAATCGACGCCCCATCCTAAATAAATCCGTCTCTTCCGTGATACCCTGAAATTTTGAATATTCCAGTCGAATATGATTTCTGACCTGTAAGATTGCCAGAATTATAATCTTACACTGTGTGTTAATAGGCCAGAGGAGAACTGGCACCCCGACTGAGTCTGGTTTCTCCCAAGGTTTATTTTTCTCCATCACGCCCTGATGGAGTTTTGGTTCCTTGCCACTGTCGCCTTTGGCTTGGCTAGCTCAGTTGGGGACACTAAAAATATGATTAAAGTTATTCAACTTATTATACAAATAAAATGTATGAATTAGGTCTTATTTAATTCTATAAACTATAATACTGATCTGCCAACATTTTCGCTATATGATAAATTAAAATAAGCTGATAACATCACTGTTTTCTCCAGTACGACTGTACAGCCAAATCTAATTTTGTCGCAATATTATCCTGTTTGACACTGTGAAGCTGCTTTGACACAATCGTGATTGTAAAAGCGCTATATAAATAAAGTTGATTGATTGATTGATTCACTTTGAAATTAAATTTTGATGTGTTTTAGGGTGCGTTCACACTTGTAGTTCGGTTAGTTCGGTTCGTTTGGTCCGGACCAAGAAACAAAAACAAAACCTATAGTCCTGGTCCGCTTAGCGTTCACACTGGCATTTATAACAGCGACCCTAAAGTTAGCGAACCAAAGGCTCAGGGAGACGCTCACAACCTGATTGGTCGGCTTATATGACGTAGGAGCTGCTTACCGAACACTCAAAGCAATGCTGTGTGGTGATTAAACGCCATCATTTAATGCGTGTACATGTGGCGTTATTTACCCGCTGAGAACTCATGAAGAGCTCATCAAATGTTCAAAACATTCAAAACTGCTCCAGGATTTCCTCCGTTGTGCAGAACAGAGACGGCCGTTCTGTCGTCTGTATGGGCAACATTTGATGAGAAAAACCAGGTAACGTTATGCTTTTTGTGCGTTTTTCTACCATTTTCGAAACATGCTCGTCGGACCAAATATTGATGAGGCTCTTCCTCGTTGCTCCACGTTTGCCCTCTAACGTTAACGTTACTCATGTTTGACACACCGATCTCTCCGCGTCGTCACATCAGCTGACTATGCGTCTCATCTTATGACATCACGTCCTGTTTTTGGTCCGTCTACATGTCTTTGGTCCGTGTTGCGTTCATATATCAGTCGAACCGCACCAGAGTTCGTTTGGAAGTGGAGCGAGACCCGTCTTTATAGCGCTCTCGGTCCGCTGGTTTGGTGCGCTCCAGGGTTCAGATGGCAGCGTTCACAGATGTTCAAATGAACCGCACTAAACGAGCAATCGCACCAGGGTTCGTTTTAATCCAACCAAACATGACAAGTGTGAACGCACCCTCAGCTTACCTCATGGGCATCCGAGACGTAGGAGTATTTGCTTCCCCAGTAGTTTCAATTTTGATCATTTTAGGTCAAACCGTTCTTCTTTACCTCTTGTACACCACAGGAAACAAGCACGGGCGCCCTCGGATCAGTCGGACATAGTGGTGTACAAGAGGTAAAAACGATATAAATACTGTTGGTTTTCTCACACACACCGCTCGTTTCGTGTCTTAGGCCATCAGTGTGTACTTACGATGGGGGATTGTTTAATTTGGACTTCTCTGTGTTTGCTCTTTGAGGTGGTGACCATAGACCTGCATTATGTGAGTTACAGACAAGAACGGTTTGACCTAAAATGATCAAAATTGAAACCACTGGGGAAACAAATACTCCTACATCTCGGATGCCCATGAGGTAAGCTGAAACACATCCAAACTTAGTTTCAAAGTGAACTATCCCTTTAAATGTCCCCATATGTCACAAAAAGAAACGTGTGTGTGTGTGTGTGTGTGTGTGTGTGTGTGTGTGTGTGTGTGTGTGTGTGTGTGTGTGTGTGTGTGTGTGTGTGTGTGTGTGTGTGTGTGTGTGCGTCCAACTTAATCACTTGATTTTATTTAAGGTACACCATTAAAAATAAAGGTGCCAGGAAGAACCAAAAATGGGTTTTCACAGCGATGCCATAGAAGAACCATTTCAGGTTCCCCAAAGAACCATTATATAGTCTAAAGAACCTTTTGTGCCATTGAAAGGTTCTTTGGATATTAAAGGTTCTTCAAGGAACCTGCCAAAGAGCCATTTAAGAACTTTTGCATAGTGTAGCATAGTTATAGTGATATTTACAAAGCCACTAGATTGCAGAGAGAGATGGCAGAGGGAACGATGGCAGGATAGAGAGATGAAGCAAATGAAGAAAAGAGGGAATGTTTGGATGGGAAAGCCCTCATGGGGTGGCCATCTTAAGAGATTGTGTTTGGATGTATCTTATTGAAGAGATGCAGGCACACATGTGTGTGTCTGATAAGAGCAGGAGAGAGAGAGAGTTTCACGCTTGAGCTCTCTATCTCCACATCACTTTACCGCAGCTGTTATCCTCTCGTGAAGTGCAGAGAGTCGGGCGCTCATGAGCCATGGCATCCTGTGAGTGTGTGACGCCATTGGACATTGCACTGGTCAGCGGAGCAACAGACAGACACTGATGGATTATGGGCCAGGGGACGAGCTGCTGCAAATGATGGACAACAGAAAAAAAGGTTCTCTGGGGTTCTATTTAGACTTGTTTTAAAGAACACTGACTCTAGGCCAGAAAAGGTTTTTAGATAAGGAGAAATGTCTTCAATGATTAGTGTTGAATACTCAAGACCATTTTCTGAAGGTCTTGGACTTGTCTTGGTCTCGGACTTATGCTTGACTCACACTACAGGAGTTTTAAAATCATCTCCGATTGTAAAGTCTGGTTGCAGCACACACTTCAGGAAAATCTTTGCAGATTTTCTTCCCTCAAATCTTAAACATGCTCACACTACACGATTTGAAAATCGAGGAGCATCACACACTACAAAATATTATTAAGATTATCGTGCCAGAGGAAGTGCGTCACGTGATCTACACAGCAGA
This sequence comes from Pseudorasbora parva, assembly GCF_024679245.1. NCBI lineage: Eukaryota > Metazoa > Chordata > Actinopteri > Cypriniformes > Gobionidae > Pseudorasbora > Pseudorasbora parva. The sequence continues at coordinate 1,709,319 of NC_090190.1, read as the reverse complement.
TCGTAAGCGGGAAAACAAGCCGAGAAGGCCTGGCTCTCAGTCTCCGCTCTAATTCATCCCAAAGCTGTTCTATCGGGTTGAGCTCAGGACTCTGTGCAGGCCAGTCCAGTTCCTCCACACCAAACTCCTCATCCATGTCTTTATGGACCGACGCTTTGTGCACTGGAGCGCAGTCATGCTGGGATGGGAAGGGGCCGTCCACAAACTGATCCCACAAAGTTGGGAGCATGAAATTGTCCAAAATGTCTTGCTGTGCTGAAGCACTAGCGCCGCATTCACACGGGCGTAGGCGTTAACGCTTGACGGAGGGCGTGGCTGAAGCTGGGTGCTGACGCGATCGTCATAGTGACAACAGCCAATCAGATTAACTTGCTGCTTGGACCACAACACAAAAAAGCGCCTTTTTATGACAGCTAGTCTGTGAGACGAAATGGATGCCGATTTGGTTGTATGTGCGAGTGCTATTGCCTGTGTAGTTGTTGTCAGTGCACTGCACAGGTGCACGAAGCTGTTAAGTACATTAAATCCTGAAAAAGTGCAGACAGCGGGAAGAATATCACGTAGTGGTCCGGGAGCTGCGTCTGGATGGTTCACGGAGCAGTAATGAACGCAATTGGCTATCGTCTGCTGTAGGATATTTGCATACGGCGATCTGATTGGATGACGCTTGCCCTGGTGCTTGAAAAGTTGAGAAATCTTCAACTTCTGCCGCTTGCAACGCGAGTGAAGCGCTGCGACGGAACCCACAATTCAGTTAGGCAACGGATGATGGCACCCATTCAAAGTAAATGGGAAGCGTTAACGCCTACGCCCCGTGTGAATGCGACATTAGAGTTCCTTTCACTGGAACTAAGGGGCCAAGCCCAACCCATGAGAAAAAAAACTCACCCTATAATCCCCCCTCCACCAAACTTTACACTTGGCACAGTGCAGTCAGGCGAGTCCCGTTCTCCTGCCGACCGCCAAACCCAGACTCGTCCATGGGATTGTCAGACTGAAGCGTGATTGGTCGCTCAGAGAACACGTCTCACTGCTCTAGAGTCCAGTGGCGGCTGCTTTACTCCACTGCATCCCACGCTTTGCATTGCTCTTGGTGATGTAAGGCTTGGATGAGCTGCTCGGCCATGGAAACCCATTCCATGAAGCTCTCTCCGCTGTTCTTGAGCTCATCTGAAGGCCACAGAAGTCTGGAGGTCTGGAGCTGTTGACTTTGCAGAAAGTCCACACACACACACACACACACACACACACACACACACACACACACACACACACACACACAATACTGGACTCTCTGAATCGAAGGCTCAGAGTCAAACCTCAAGGATTGGTGGGATTTTATATACAGCCACACACACTGAACTCTGAAGGGACGCACAGACCTTTATTGCTCTCTCTCTCTTTCTTTATCGCTCTTTTTCTCACTGATTTGCCACGATGCACACACTGCTATTAGACTGAAGTTCTTCTCATTCTCTCATCGCCGCTGTCTCTCTTTTTCATCTCTCTCTCTCTCTCTCTCTCTCTCTCTCTCTCTCTCTTTCATCCATGTGTTGTCCTTTAATTCATCTTCATCCATTCATTCTCTCAGCACGCAGCAGTTTTTAATGAAGAGCGAGCGACTGGACTCACACACGGCCTTCTGGAGAGAAAATCAAACCCATGCAATTAAATGTCAGCGGCTGAACGTTGCGTTACAGAGCCACATGAAGTGCTCCGACACTCACAACTGCATAATGCCTCGAATTATTGCAATTTTGATAAAGAAAAACTGTAATTGCTTTGGATTTACATAATAGTTCTTTTTGTAACAAGACTAAAATCCTCTCATACGCAGACAATGCTTCATGTGTGGGTGGATTCATTTGATTTGTGTGATAAAGCAAATGATTCCAAGACTTGATGCAGGAAACTGGTTGAACATAGTAAATACATAAAACATATGACAGGTTATTCTCCTCCTCCTATGAACTGTCCTGCCGGTTACGCGCCAATATTAAAATCTGATAAGCTGGGACAATTTTTTCATCATATAGCTGATGAGCAAGATATGGCAGATATTAAAAGCACTGACTTTTTTGCACTTCTCAGGGTCGTGTGTGCGTGTGTGTGTGTGTGTCTGTGTGTGTGTCTGTGTGTGTGTCTGTGTGTGTGTGTGTCTGTGTGTGTGTGTGTCTGTGTCTGTGTGTGTGTCTGTGTGTCTGTGTGTCTGTGTGTGTGTCTGTGTGTGTGTCTGTGTGTGTGTCTGTGTGTCTGTGTCTGTGTCTGTGTCTGTGTCTGTGTCTGTCTGTCTGTGTCTGTCTGTGTCTGTCTGTGTCTGTCTGTGTCTGTCTGTGTCTGTCTGTGTCTGTCTGTGTCTGTCTGTGTCTGTCTGTCTGTGTCTGTCTGTGTCTGTGTAGCTTTCCTGTAGCTCAAACTGTAGAGCATGGTGCTAGCAACGCCAAGGTCATGGGTTCGATTCCCAGGGAAAGCAAGACTTGACAAAAATGTAAAATGTGTACATTGAATGCAATGTAAGTCGCTTTGGATAAAAGCGTCTGCCAAATGCGTAAATGTAAATGTAAATGTAAATGTAAATGTCTGTGTGTGTCTGTGTGTCTGTGTCTGTGTCTGTCTGTCTGTGTCTGTGTGTCTGTGTGTCTGTCTGTCTGTGTCTGTGTGTCTGTCTGTCTGTGTCTGTGTTCTGTCTGTCTGTGTCTGTGTTCTGTCTGTCTGTGTCTGTGTGTGTGTGTGTCTGTCTGTGTCTGTCTGTGTCTGTCTGTGTGTGTGTGTGTCTGTGTGTGTGTGTCTGTCTGTCTGTGTCTGTGTCTGTGTCTGTGTCTGTGTGTGTGAGCCTGTTTATGTGGTTTATGAGGACACAAATTTGTATAACTACATGGGTATTACACTGGTATTACACTATAAATGTGGTTTATAGAGTAATACCACATTTATAGAGTATTATATTATATATTATTATAATTCAAATGGCCTTAAAAACATACTAAATGATGTTTTTTTGAGAAAGTAAAAATGCAGCATGTTTCCTGTGATGGGTAGGTTTAGGGGCATTGTGTGTGTGTGTGTGTGTGTGTGTGTGTGTGTGTGTGTGTGTGTGTGTGTATATATGTGATGGGTAGGTTTAGGGGCAGTGTAAGGGGATAGAAAATACGGTTTGTACAGTATAAAAACCATTACACCTATGTTATGTCCCCACATTTCACAAAAACAACCGTGTGTGTGTGGGGGGGGGGGGGTAAAATCTGTGAAGTGTTTTTAAATATATTTCACAATTATTTAAAAGAGAACATATTTGCTGTATTAGAAGTCACTTTTGACCAATTTAATCTGTCCTTCCAAAAGAAAAGTACCAACCCCAAACCTTTGAATGGCAGTGTATGCAAATCAATCATACCAGAGAGAGAGAGAGCGAGAGAGAGCGAGAGAGAGCGAGAGACTGAGAGAGAGCGAGAGACTGAGAGAGAGCGAGAGAGAGCGAGAGAGAGCGAGAGAGAGCGAGAGACTGAGAGAGAGCGAGAGAGAGCGAGAGAGAGCGAGAGAGAGCGAGAGAGAGCGAAAGAGAGCGAGAGAGAGCGAGAGAGAGCGAGAGAGAGCGAGAGAGAGCGAGAGAGAGCGAAAGAGAGCGAGAGACTGAGAGAGAGAGAGAGAGAGCGAAAGAGAGCGAGAGACTGAGAGAGAGCGAGAGACTGAGAGAGAGCGAGAGAGAGCGAGAGAGAGCGAGAGAGAGCGAGAGAGAGCGAGAGAGAGCGAGAGAGAGCGAGAGAGAGCGAGAGAGAGCGAAAGAGAGCGAGAGAGAGCGAGAGAGAGCGAGAGAGAGCGAGAGAGAGCGAAAGAGAGCGAGAGAGAGCGAGAGAGAGCGAGAGAGAGAGCGAGAGAGAGAGCGAGAGAGAGCGAGAGAGAGCGAGAGAGAGCGAGAGAGAGCGAGAGCGAGAGAGAGCGAGAGAGAGCGAGAGAGAGCGAGAGAGAGCGAGAGAGAGCGAGAGAGAGCAAGAGAGAGCGAGACTGAGAGAGAGAGAGAGAGGGGGGGGGTTACACTATACTTTATTCACCTATTTTTTTCCTCTTCTACAAAATCTTTTTTTTTTACGTTCATATTCCAAAAAAAAAAAAAAACAACATACACATTACAGAAATAGAAGAGAGAGAGAGAGAGAGAGAGAGAGAGAGAGAGAGAGAGAGAGAGAGAGAGAGAGAGAGAGAGAGAGAGAGAGAGAGAGAGAGAGAGAGAGAGAGAGAGAGAGAGAGAGAGACATTACATTACATAAGTCGGCTAAGATGATTACATGATGCTCTCATATTCACATCACTACATGTGTGAGAGCCTGTTTAGCTTTTACACACACACACACACACACACACACACAGCTGCACAGAAACACACGTGCCAGATGTGCACAGTCAGATTTATTGTGAAACAGTGTTTTTTCTTTTCATAAAGGCTGCAAAAGGTGATTTTCAAAGTGATGCCATAGAAGAAACATTTGGGTTGGAAGAATCTTTCAGTGATTAGTTCTTAAAAGAAGAAACATTTAAATCATCTAAGGAAGTGTGTGTGCAATGCAAACGCTCTGCGGATGTTAAAGGTTCTTCATGGGAAACGTCACTGCCAGTAAAGAAGGTTTATTATGACGGTCCACTGATACAGCAGTGTCAGATGATTACATCATGGGGCTCTGATTGACATGCATTGTTTAAATATATAAATATATATATAAATATATAAAAGGAAGAACATGAAAGATCCTTCTTGATCCTTTTGAAAGAAAGGTGTAAAAATACCCCAAACCGGGACTCAAACACAGGAGAGCGTTTGACTTGCATCTCTATGAAGACCATTTGCCCTTAATTTATTAAGTAATAAAAATAAAATAAAAATAATTGTGCAACTTTATTGTATATATACACATAATAAAACGCGAAAGACGAAGCTTGAATTTACGGGTATGTCCCTCTTTGGCTACTGTACATTCAAGATGGAGGGGCAACATGGCGACCGGCATTCGAACCCCTCACCCGTGTGTATTTCCAATGGCATATTATAAACTTACCAGAATACTTTATTACTCGAAAAAAGTAAATATACATTAATGAGCACATATATTTCTGAAAGAACTAAGTGCTTTTAGCTGAGAATAAACTAAAAAAGTGTAGCTTTAATCGAGGCTGGGGCTGGGGCTCGTTCCCCCAGAACTCCTACGGCATAATTTGGTGATAATGACCAAGTGTCTTTTTATGGGCTGCTACTAACAGCCACTTGAATTTTACTAGGCTCAGTTCTGCGTGCCCGCGAGTGTGTTCTGAGCGCTAATGGCAGACGCTGACCTTTTGACCAGTTTTATTGAATAGTTCACTTCTAGACTGATCCTGGACAAACGTTTATTAGCGAAACGCATTTAGCATTTATCATTCGAATGACGCAAACACATCTAGTTGTGCACTGCAGTGATGTGCTGGACATTTATTGTGATGAATAACGGTCACAAGATCTAAACTCTAATCTCTACATGACAGTGATTCTGAGGAAAACCTGTGAAAAATACTATCTAAAAAGACCCAGTGATTGTGTAACGCTTCTGTTTAGATGTAACGGATTATAAGGTCAGCTATTAAATATATTAAATTCTGTGCAGCGTCCCACGCTATTGCTTTATACCAGATAATCACTCGAGAAATATATTATACTCTACTGGGAACAGAAATACTTACGCAACACGAGCTGATTGGTCCCTATTTTTACCTTTGGTATTGCAGTTCTTATAATTATTACAACAACAAAAAAAATAGTATTTTTATATGGATACAATAGAATAACACGCGCACACACACACACACGCTAACTCACTCACAAATACTCTTATACACACGCTTCTCACTCACTCACACTCTCCCACACACATGCTCACTCACACTCACACTCTCACATGCTCACTCACACACTCTCACACACACATTATCACTCACACGCTCACATGCTCACACACACTAACATGCTCACAAACACTCTCACATGCTCACACACATACTCACATGCTCACACACACACAAATGCTAACTCACTCACAAATACTCTTATACACACACGCTTCACTCACTCACTCAATCTCACACACACATGCTCACTCACACTCACACATGCTCACTCACACATGCTTACTCACACACACACTCACACATACTCACACACACACTCACACATACTCCCACACACACATGCTCACTCCCACACACACACATGCTCACTCACACATGCCCACATGCTCACACACACACACTCACATGCTCACTCCCACAAACACATGCTCACTCACACACTCTCACATGCTCACTCACACATGCCCACATGCTCACACACACACACTCACATGCTCACTCACACATGCTCACTCCCACAAACACATGCTCACTCACATACACACACACGTTTACTCACACACTCTCACACACATGCTCACATGCTCACACACATGCTCACTCCCACACACACATGCTCACTCACACACACATGCTCACTCACACACACATGCTCACTCACACACACACACACACACACACACACACACACATGCTCACATGCTCACACACATGCTCACTCCCACACACACATGCTCACTCCCACACACACACACACACGCTCACTCACACACTCTCACACTCACACACATGCTCACATGCTCACACACATGCTCACTCACACACTCTCACACACATATCACACACACGCACACACACTTGTTTTTACAATTCCCTGTATAATGCATGTTCATTGATGTGCAGATACACAACTGATATTGCATTTCTGTTTCAATCATGTTAGCACAAATATTAATGCTGGTGTTATGGTGTAAAAAAAAACTTTTTCTGAGGTAATGAAAAACTCTGACTCATCTGGAGTAAAAGGCTGAAATCTGATGCTCACAAACCGGTTCAATATTACAGACTCAAAGGCATGTTCTTCAAAAGCAATGTGCCATGCCTGTGTTAACAGATCAGCGCGAGACGGAGAAGGTGTTGATGCATTTCTGACTATACTCAAAGAGCGAGAAGCTTTCCTGAAGAAACCATTATTCACTCCGGCTCTCTCCGAGGATTCCTGGAGATGATATGGCGCGTCCTTTCTAATGGTCTAAGTTAAAAAAAGTCTGACATCAGGGGGCGGAGATCAGAGGTGGACAAACTACACAACTCTATTACTAGAGTAAAAGTAAAGGCACTGCTGGTCAAATATTACTCCATTACAAGTAAAAGTTGTAAAAACAGATTTTTACTGGAGTTAAAGTACAGAAGTATTTGTTTTCAAAAGTACTTAAGAATCAAAAGTAAATTTCCTTCTTTATGTCGCCGCATTATTGTATTATAGTTGTATAAATGCACATTATGCCATCATGGTTTAAGCCAGTCAGTGATGCTCCATCTGACACACTAGCAGACGACTAACTTAAACTCATTTAAATACTTGTAGAAAAGTTACAAAGCTCTTTATAAAGCTGCTGTCACTTTAAGGCCGAATGCACGGATCCAATACACTGATACACATCTGATATTCTCACAACTTTACTCTTCTCTTTCTCCCAGACAATTACATGTTTAATATAAGACATGCACCAAGTGTATGCCAACTAAACTAATCTTGATTTTTTTTTAACTGAAACATGTTTTTAAAGTATGGCTATGGGTGCACACACTGTGCTGAGGAACCGTCGTCTTCCATTTCGCTATAAACTGATCAGTGTTGGGAAACTTCGCATGACCCTTTAAGAGAGATTCCTGATAGACTGTCTGCAACAACAACAACAAACCTTTTAGAGAAGAAAAAAATCATCCGCTGACTTTCAGAGCTGCGACAGAAACGACTTTCGACTTCGAGGACCTTGATAGAAATGTAGTGGAGTAAAAAGGACGATATTTGTCTTTCAGATGAAGTGAAGTTAAAGTTTCCAGAAAAAATAATACTCCATTAAAGTACAGATACTCAAAAAGTGTCCTTAAGTACAGTACTCGAGTAAATGAGCTGAGGGACTGTCCAGCTCTGTGGAGAAAGTATGGGATTACTATTCTGCCACAATTCTGCGCGCGCAAGATCATATTTTGAGCGCACAAAAGGGCATTTCGTGTACGCGTGAACTGCCGTTTGCGGAGAAATGTTCGTCTCGCAAATAAGAAAGTATTTCGAGTGGACGAAAATCATTTTTGCATTATACAAGATACTTATGTGTGTTTGTCAAATGGTAGACATTTGAACTTGGAAATAAAAGTCAAAGACTTTATAAGAGTGTTAAATTTGAGTTCCGTGTATATTTCCTTGTCCGCTGTAGAGTAATGCAGAGAGTATTGTGATAGGTAGCCTTTAGCAGTCTCATCTCTGATTGGCTGGAATTATGTCACATTGTAACGTTGAGTTGTGTCAGAGCGGGTATTGGAGCGCAAGCAAACGAGACGTTGCAACTTGTGAAATATAACGTCGCCGCACATCCAAATAAGCTTATTTTAAATGCAAAATTGATTTTTCTCAAAATCCTTTCTTATTTGTGAGACAAACATTTCTCCGCAAAACTCAGTTCATGCACGCTCAAAATATGATCTTGCTCGCGCAGAATTGTGGCAGAATAGTAATCCCCTAATATGGAAGGCAAAATATAATCGTGTTTTTAGAAAATATCTCATCCTAGGAGAGTCGTAGCGACACAAGCCATACATCCCTGGAAAGGGCTTGACGAGTCGTGTTCAACGACACTTCGAGTCCTAGGCCGAGATATTGTTTTAAAGCAGGAATATATTTGGGTTTATAACTCCGCCCAGAGAAGATTCGTTATAATTATAAACCCTATTGCCATATTCTAGAGGATATTCTCACTTCTGTCAAAACTACTTCCCTCGCCTTGGATATTATGATCTGCATATAAGTTTAACGCATGAAAAGAGAAAAATCACCTCAGCTACACAAACAAGCAGTAAAAATGTACAATAAATAAATACTTACATGTCTTTATGACATCAATGGTGGCTTTATTTCATTTTAATTTGTAGGAAACTGCCCAGAGATATTATTGATGTAGATTGTATGTTATTATTGTGTATAGTAACACTCTCTGTATAGTGCAGTAGGTATGTACGTTATAATAAATATTTATTTTCAATTTAAATATTCAATTTTAATGAGTAATTTTTCAGTGAATCGATAATGTATCATGGTTAAAAATATTCATGAGACCATACAATGCATTATAAGTCATAATCAATGCATTATAAGTCATAATCAATGCATTAAAATACTACACACCAAACTGGCATAACATTATGACATAACTAATATGTTTGGTCCTCCTTTTGCTGCCAAAACAGCCCTGACCCGTCGAGGAATGGACTCCAATAGACCCCTGAAGGTGTGCAGTGGTATCTGTCACCAAGATGTTAGCAGCAGATCCTTTAAGTTGGCAATTTAAGCTGTGTTTGATCGGACCACACGGGCCAGCCTTCGCTCCCCACGTGCATCAATGAGCCTTGGCCGCCCATGACCCTGTGGCCGGTTCTCCACTGTTCCTCTTGGAGCACTTTTGATAGATACTGACCACTGCAGACCGGGAACAGCCCACAAGAGCTGCAGTTTTGGAGATGCTCTGACCCAGTCGTCTAGCCATCACAATTTGGCCCTTGTCAAACTCACTCAAATCCTTACGCTTGCCCATTTCTCCTGCTTCACACACATCAACTCTGAGGACAAAATGTTCACTTGCTGCCTAATATGTCCCACCCACTAACAGGAGCCGTGATCAAGAGATCATCAGTGTTGTTCACTTCACCTGTGCCTGATCAGTGTATATAAAGTGTTACTTTTACTTCCTATTCATTCTATTTTTAATGAAAAGGACTGTTGGCTTGTTGCAATATTTGTTTAATCCATTCAGGAAGAGGACTAAATGTCAGCGCTCCGATGATCTCATCAATGGATGACTTAAACCCACAGCTGTGAAACACACACACCGTTCCCACATTCTTCAAACTGAGCTTTGTGACTGTAAACACATTGGCAACGTGTCTGCACTCGTCAGGATGTGTAAATTAGGCATTCTGGAACGTTGATTAGATGTTGTCGTCTAACACACTCACAATGAATGGCCAAGAGCGGAGCGTTCAGAACGGAGAGAAGAGGATTGGATGGACCCACTTTATATGAGGTGGCTTGAACTACTATGTGCTAACATTTTAATTAATCATTTGATACAATGCACTTATTGTGTACAAACATGGTTTTACATTGTACTTACATTTTTAAAAATACCTGCATGTAATTACGCTTGTGACACTTCCCTTACCCATAACTCTACCCTTAAACTGACCCACACCACCACACCTGTCCCTAACTCTACCCTTAAACTGACCCTCACCACCACACCTGTCCCTAACTCTACCCTTAAACTGACCCACACCACCACACCTGACCCTAACTCTACCCTTAAACTGACCCACACCACCACACCTGACCCTAACTCTACCCTTAAACTGACCCACACCACCACACCTGACCCTAACTCTACCCTTAAACTGACCCACACCACCACACCTGACCCTAACTCTACCCTTAAACTGACCCACACCACCACACCTGTCCCTAACTCTACCCTTAAACTGACCCACACCACCACACCTGACCCTAACTCTACCCTTAAACTGACCCACACCACCACACCTGTCCCTAACTCTACCCTTAAACTGACCCACACCACCACACCTGACCCTAACTCTACCCTTAAACTGACCCACACCACCACACCTGACCCTAACTCTACCCTTAAACTGACCCACACCACCACACCTGACCCTAACTCTACCCTTAAACTGACCCACACCACCACACCTGTCCCTAACTCTACCCTTAAACTGACCCACACCACCACACCTGACCCTAACTCTACCCTTAAACTGACCCACACCTGTCCCTAACTCTACCCTTAAACTGACCCACACCTGACCCTAACTCTACCCTTAAACTGACCCACACCACCACACCTGACCCTAACTCTACCCTTAAACTGACCCACACCACCACACCTGACCCTAACTCTACCCTTAAACTGACCCACACCACCACACCTGACCCTAACTCTACCCTTAAACTGACCCATACCACCACACCTGACCCTAACTCTACCCTTAAACTGACCCACACCACCACACCTGACCCTAACTCTACCCTTAAACTGACCCACACCACCACACCTGACCCTAACTCTACCCTTAAACTGACCCACACCACCACACCTGACCCTAACTCTACCCTTAAACTGACCCACACCACCACCCCTGACCCTAACTCTACCCTTAAACTGACCCACACCACCACACCTGTCCCTAACTCTACCCTTAAACTGACCAACACCACCACACCTGTCCCTAACTCTACCCTTAAACTGACCCACACCACCACACCTGTCCCTAACTCTACCCTTAAACTGACCCACACCACCACACCTGTCCCTAACTCTACCCTTAAACTGACCCACACCACCACACCTGTCCCTAACTCTACCCTTAAACTGACCCACACCACCACACCTGACCCTAACTCTACCCTTAAACTGACCCACACCACCACCCCTGACCCTAACTCTACCCTTAAACTGACCCACACCACCACCCCTGACCCTAACTCTACCCTTAAACTGACCCACAGCACCACACCTGACCCTAACTCTACCCTTAAACTGACCCACACCACCACACCTGTCCCTAACTCTACCCTTAAACTGACCAACACCACCACACCTGTCCCTAACTCTACCCTTAAACTGACCCACACCACCACACCTGACACTAACTCTACCCTTAAACTGACCCACACCACCACACCTGTCCCTAACTCTACCCTTAAACTGACCCACACCACCACACCTGTCCCTAACTCTACCCTTAAACTGACTCACACCACCACACCTGACCCTAACTCTACCCTTAAACTGACCCACACCACCACACCTGACCCTAACTCTACCCTTAAACTGACCCACACCACCACACCTGTCCCTAACTCTACCCTTAAACTGACCCACACCACCACACCTGACCCTAACTCTACCCTTAAACTGACTCACACCACCACACCTGACCCTAACTTTACCCTTAAACTGACCCACACCACCACACCTGTCCCTAACTCTACCCTTAAACTGACCCACACCACCACACCTGTCCCTAACTCTACCCTTAAACTGACCCACACCACTACACCTGACCCTAACTCTACCCTTAAACTGACTCACACCACCACACCTGTCCCTAACTCTACCCTTAAACTGACCCACACCACCACACCTGACCCTAACTCTACCCTTAAACTGACCCACACAACCACACCTGACCCTAACTCTACCCTTAAACTGACCCACACCACCACACCTGTCCCTAACTCTACCCTTAAACTGACCCACACCACCACACCTGACACTAACTCTACCCTTAAACTGACCCACACCACCACACCTGTCCCTAACTCTACCCTTAAACTGACCCACACCACCACACCTGTCCCTAACTCTACCCTTAAACTGACCCACACCACCACACCTGACCCTAACTCTACCCTTAAACTGACCCACACCACCACACCTGTCCCTAACTCTACCCTTAAACTGACCCACACCACCACACCTGACCCTAACTCTACCCTTAAACTGACCCACACCACCACACCTGTCCCTAACTCTACCCTTAAACTGACCCACACCACCACACCTGTCCCTAACTCTACCCTTAAACTGACCCACACCACCACACCTGACCCTAACTCTACCCTTAAACTGACCCACACCACCACACCTGACCCTAACTCTACCCTTAAACTGACCCACACCACCACACCTGACCCTAACTCTACCCTTAAACTGACCCACACCACCACACCTGTCCCTAACTCTACCCTTAAACTGACCCACACCACCACACCTGACACTAACTCTACCCTTAAACTGACCCACACCACCACACCTGTCCCTAACTCTACCCTTAAACTGACCCACACCACCACACCTGACCTTAACTCTACCCTTAAACTGACCCACACCACCACACCTGACCCTAACTCTACCCTTAAACTGACCCACACCACCACACCTGACCCTAACTCTACCCTTAAACTGACCCACACCACCACACCTGACCTTAACTCTACCCTTAAACTGACCCACACCACCACACCTGACCCTAACTCTACCCTTAAACTGACCCACACCACCACACCTGACCCTAACTCTACCCTTAAACTGACCCACACCACCACACTGTATCTCACCTCAATATCAGCAAAAATGTTTTGCAATACAATTTGAACACAGTAAGCAGATTGTACTTATTTTTTGATGTAAGTACGTAGTACTTAAGGCCCCCTAATATAAAGTGATATGAAGATTGGATGAGCTTCAGATTAGAGGCCATGCACATGCCAAAAACTGCTCATTTGTTTAGATAGAGAAGAAAATTAGGTTTCCTAAAAATTATGGTAACACTTTACAATATGGGTGCACTAATATGCATTAATTCATGCACAGATTTTCATGCGTTAATGTATTACTAATGGTGAACAAACCCATTTATTAATGATTACTGCATCAGCAACTACTCTGTAAAAAAAAATAGTTGGTTTAACTTAAAAAAGTAAGTAACCTGGTTGCCTTAAAATTTTGAGTTTATTGAAATAGAAAATTTGAGTTGATACAATGAAGGAAATTGGTTTAATAAATAGAAATTTAAAATATTATTGTATCTGAACCACATACAATTGATAAATCATAAAAATAGCACAATTTGGCATGTTTCACAAATAAACACACAATCACAAATAAAACACACAATTACCCAATATAAAAAAATTACAAAATTTTAATTTCAATGAGCTCAAAATTAAGGCAACCAAGTAACTTATTTTCTACATAATTTTTTACAGTGTACCTAAAATCCATCATTTTTAAGTATGAAAACAACATTTAAACTGTTAGATAATCAGTAAGTGTGATATTATAAATACAACATATAATTTCCAAACTTAAATGGACTATACTCAATGTTGGTTGTATAAAGCTGGAGAAGATTACTTGTATATGCAACTTTCACAATAATGTATGTAAGCAGCTTAGGTCCTGCGTTAAGAATACAACCCCAGCGAGCGAGATAAAGGGGACTATAGTGAGAAACTCACTAGAAACATACAATTTCTATTTCAATCACGTCTATTAACCTGACGATAACTCGCGCAGCCTCACAGGGATAAATCACAACACATGAACGCCGCTCACACTGAGAAACTACGCTAAACACTCAAAAAGTTGTTTTTATATTTATAACATATGATACAATTAAACAACATCACTCAACCGAAAGAGTGTTTTCCTGAATACCATTATGACTGAAAATGACGCTGATTTCATATAACAGTTCCATAAACAAATTAACATTAAGTCACTTATATTTTAGATGCAATATTGAGTGTTTTTGTTCTATTTCAGCAGTGAAAATAGTTTCAAACAAAGATTCTAAGCAGCAAAGTTCCAATTAAACAGCATAACCATAACGCATCTCACAGCAACAGTGCGCGTTACTGAATGATTCAGTGTTTGAATGAATCGGTTGAATCAAAGATTCAATAACTTGTTCTTAAACGACTGCGGCCCTGTCCCAAAATGCACTTTCGGTCTTGTGGACTTACAATGGCCGTTGCGTGCGCGTGTCCGTTAAGTCCACGAGACCGCAGGGTGTCCCATTTGTCATTTTAGGTCTCAGAAGGGTGCTCGCGAGCGCCCCCTTAGCGGCCGTTATGCGCCCTCGATGCGCACTTCTGCCGAGCCCACACTGGTGCGAGCTCCGCAGCGGACTTCTTCCCTGCAGTCAATTACTGCAGGCATTACGTCGTGAAAGTGCGGACTCAGAGAAAGACCGTGAGGGTTTAGGGTGCCATTTGGGACAGGGCCTGCCTCAATCTTTAATAAATCAGCCGTTTGAATGAATCGTTTGAACGAATGACTCAACGACTCACTCATTAAGACTCACCTGCTGCCACCTACTGGTGGTTTAGTTTAATGTTTAAACACTTTCTAAAATGTCTAAAAAAAACATTATTTAATGCAGTTTTAATTTTTCAGTATCAAATTTATGAATATAATATAAGATTAGGGGTAAAAATGCTCTTTAAAAAAGGTAAACATATCACAAATATGCAGATTTCAGTATGCCAAAGCTGATTGGTGAATATCTTGTTTCAGAATAAATTATATTTACAACACAAAAATAAAAAAAATAAACCTTTTATCCAGACAAGCACATTTTTACTCAGACAAGCGAATAACCGATTTATTTATCTGAAGGACGAGCACATGAACATGCTTAATGTCGAGCCCTGTAAAGAATGGTGTTAAACTAAATCCAATAAATTATCAGTAGAATTTTCAAATAAAACAATTTTCTGTTTTCCACAAAAATCGCTTTTCCCCCAAAAAATAAGTCTGGAAAATGTGGGGTCGTCTTATATTCAGGGTCGTCTTATTTATTCGGGTATATACAGTATATGGCAAACAAGGAGAGAGACTTCACCTTTTAATCCTCTGAATTTCTATGGGGACCCCGTAGAACCTTCTGGAGGACCCCTGGGGGTCTCCGGACCCCAGTATGAAAACCCCTGGTCTAACACACTCACAATGAATGGCCAAGAGCAGAGCGTTGAGAGTGGAGGGAAGCGGATTGGATGAGCTTCAGATTACAGGCCATGCACGGCCAAAAACTGCTCATTTGTTTAGATAGAGGAGAAAATCAAAAGTAGAGACAGATAAGCAAACTCATCCTCAAGGTTTTCAGGGTCATCTTATTTAAAGGTACCAGAGCCCCCGAGAGCGCTTCGACAGCTCGCAAAATACACTTCACATTTAAGGATTTGCTAGATGACTTTTCATAACCTTTTAAAAAAAATGACTATAAGCATAATTTCCACTTGATAACATGCATTAAACTTCCTGCATGAAAATTGTTACATTACTTCTGTTTGGAATCGGAGACCCTGGGCACAAAATATGAATGAATGCAATGCATTTTTTACGTGTTAAGATTTTCTGTTTGTCTGATGCACTGCAGACATATTCCTACCAGTTATTTACATACACCGGGTTGTTTCATTTGGGTAAATTATTGACAAACCCAGCCATTTAACCCAACGGTTGACCCAAAATTGGGTTAAAACAACCCAGCATTTTTTATTTGTTCTACAAATGGGAACATCAGTTTATTTTATGCATGCATTTGTTTATTTTTATATTTGCTCATATTGATTTAATAATACACTCTAAAAAATGCTGGGTTGTTTTAACCCAATGTTGGGTCAAATATGGACTAACCCAGCAATTGGGTTGTTTTAACCCCCTCGGTTGGGTTAAATATTTTCTTAAGACAACCCAATTGCTGTGTTAGTCCATATTTGACCCAAAATTGGGTTAAAACAACCCAGCATTTTTTTAGATTGTTCTGTCGTGACAGCATCCAGACTTCTTCACTTGTTTGATGAAGCCACACAATAACGTCTGGGACTGAAGCAGGGAAAATCATTGAGGCTGGATTTGATCTGGTCTGAAAAGGCTTGAGAAAGCTCTCTCTCCACACGTCCTGCTGTTATTGATGCCGCGTTTTGGGACCTGCGTTATTTCCACTAGCATTATCCACACAAATGATCAGTGCTACCTACGGCTTAGGGTTAGAGGACAATACCTACTGCAATCACAGCCAGACGGATCAATGCGGCCGACCCAAACAGAGCTGATAGGTAACAGATAGTGTTACTTCTGCCTGAGGCTTGAGTTTATCAGCAACACTGACAACATGGCAAATCTTCATTTCATCCACGAGCCACTTCTGTGGCCTGCACTGTCAGAAAAAAAGGTACAGTGCTGTCACTGAGGCGGTACCCTAAGGTACAAAACCAAATACGGTACAAATAAGTACTTTTATGGCACTAATACACTCTAAAAAATTCTGGGTAAAAAACAACCCAATGTTGGGTCAAATATGGACTAACCCAGCAATTGGGTTGTTTTATCCCAGTGATTGGGTTGTCTTTAGCAAATATTTAACCCCACCGCAGGCTTAAAACAACCCAATTGCTGGGTTAGTCCATATTTGACCCAACATTGGGTTAAAACAACGCACTCTTAAAGTACTGTTATGCACCTTTGCATAATGGCACACGGACATATGCACACGGACAACTCCGGTGAGAAATGACCCAAGGGGTAATTAACAGATCCCCGTTCTCTGGGATGCGTTTTCATGATAATCGAATGTAAAGAGTTTATCTCTAAAAACAGATTAGCTTATAGCGCTTGTCTATGGGGCACTGGGTCAGTGAAATTAAACCGCTAGTTAATACCACTAACAAGGCTCAAAATAGCCTCACACTAACACGACAGCATAATGAGGGTCCCTACATGCAAACCGAAGCATTGAGAACTTTATAAGAGTACAAACAGTTTAATAAGATGATACTTTCGCTCGTGGATCGACTCGTCAGTAGCAGTAACTTCCGTCTGTGAGGTCAAACTAGTGCAATCATAGAAATATACCATCTAGATTCCTCATTCGATCGATCTGCGCAGGCACAACTGAGGATTATATATATATATCTATATCTATGATCGCGTCGGTTTTGACCTCACCTAACGGAAGTTACTGCCGATGGGAACACTAGATGAGATTCGTCTGGATATGAGGTAAAAATATAACACAAATACTGTTGTGTTTCTCACAGAAACCGATCGGATCGAGTCTTAATAAATCAATGTGTCGTCAGGAGCAGCAGGGTTTTTGTGCACGTTACCTAAGCATGTTTTTTTTGTTTGTATGTTTTCCTCTCATAGATTAGTTACCCATTAATCCCATTAGAAGACTGGCACACAGCAACGGTTGAGTTAAACATCTTCATTTGTGTTCTCCTGAAGAAACAAACACACCTACATG
Source organism: Pseudorasbora parva (assembly GCF_024679245.1). Classification (NCBI taxonomy): domain Eukaryota; kingdom Metazoa; phylum Chordata; class Actinopteri; order Cypriniformes; family Gobionidae; genus Pseudorasbora; species Pseudorasbora parva. The sequence continues at coordinate 1,691,340 of NC_090190.1, read as the reverse complement.
TTGGATGCCCTGGGGGTCAGCAGATAAACATCTAATTTTCATCTTTGGGCGAACTATCGCTTAAAAGGAACGTAAGAACGAGGGGAGCCTGATCGGGTTCATGGTCTCTGGATATCCCCAAAGGCTCACTTTGCTGAGATACCAGAATGCCGTCACCGGAAGCCAGATTACAGCCTTGACTGTGAGTGAATGCGAGCGGAGGTTTGCATGAGTCTGTGGCGAATCCTCAGCTCTCCTTCTCACCTGCAATCTGTGCCACAGGCATCGGAGACGCGCCGGAGCCCACACGAGACCCTCAAGCTTAGTTAAATCAAGGCACGATTCAGATTGCAGACGCAGCGCCGCAGATGCGGAGTGTCTGAAGAGGACGAGCACGACACAATCAAAGGACACTTTAAAGGGATGTCACATCTCATATCAGAACAGCCCGAATGAGTTCCCTCTCGATCAGCAGGTAAAGAAACAGACATGCATCTCCGTCATATACTACACAGAAAGAAATGTAGATCCTTCGGTCGCTGGCTCTGGCTCGAAATTTGTATTCATATACGAATATTTGTCTTATTGATAAATATATACATATATAATGTTATACACATTTTATTAATAATAACAATTTATAAAATAAATATATTTTAAATATTCAATTATATTAATAAATTCATTAATATTACTTTTACATATTAATTTGTCAAATAAATACATAATGTAATTAAATATTCAGTAGCCCCGCCCACCAACTCATCTAATCCAGTAGCCCCGCCCACCGACTCATCTAATGCAGTGGCCCCACCCACCGACTCATCTAATGCAGTAGCCCCGCCCACCGACTCATCTAATCCAGTAGCCCCGCCCACCGACTCATCTACTTCAGTAGCCCCACCCACCGACTCATCTAATCCAGTAGCCCCGCCCGCCGACTCATCTACTTCAGTAGCCCTGCCCGCCGACTCATCTAATCCAGTAGCCCCGCCCATCGACTCATCTAATCCAGTAGCCCCGCCCACCGACTCATCTACTTCAGTAGCCCCGCCCACCGACTCATCTAATCCAGTAGCCCCCGCCCACCGACTCATCTAATCCAGTAGCCCCGCCCACCGACTCATCTACTTCAGTAGCCCCGCCCACCGACTCATCTAATCCAGTAGCCCCGTCCACCGACTCATTTAATCCAGTAGCCCCGCCCACCGACTCATCTAGTTCAGTAGCCCCGCCCACCGACTCATTTAATCCAGTAGCCCCCGGCCACTGACTCATCTAGTTCAGTAGCCCCGCCCACCGACTCATCTAATCCAGTAGCCCCCGCCCACTGACTCATCTAATGCAGTAGCCCCGCCCACCGACTCATCTAATCCAGTAGCCCCTGCCCACAGACTCATCTAGTTCAGTAGCCCCGCCCACCGACTCATCTAGTTCAGTAGCCCCACCCACCGACTCATCTAGTTCAGTAGCCCCGCCCGCCGACTCATCTAATCCAGTAGCCCCGCCCACCGACTCATCTAATCCAGTAGCCCCGCCCACTGACTCATCTAATGCAGTAGCCCCGCCCACCGACTCATCTAATCCAGTAGCCCCTGCCCACAGACTCATCTAGTTCAGTAGCCCCGCCCACCGACTCATCTAGTTCAGTAGCCCCACCCACCGACTCATCTAGTTCAGTAGCCCCGCCCACAGACTCATCTAATCCAGTAGCCCCGGCCACCAACTCATCTAGTTCAGTAGCCCCGGCCACCGACTCATCTAATCCAGTAGCCCCGCCCACCGACTCATCTAATCCAGTAGCCCCGCCCGCCGACTCATCTAATCCAGTAGCCCCGCCCGCCGACTCATCTAATCCAGTAGCCCCGCCCACCGACTCATCTAATCCAGTAGCCCCGCCCACCGACTCATCTAATCCAGTAGCCCCGCCCACCGACTCATCTAATCCAGTAGCCCCGCCCGCCGACTCATCTAATCCAGTAGCCCCGCCCACCGACTCATCTAATCCAGTAGCCCCGCCCACCGACTCATCTAATCCAGTAGCCCCGCCCACCGACTCATCTAATCCAGTAGCCCCGCCCACCGACTCATCTAATCCAGTAGCCCCGCCCGCCGACTCATCTAATCCAGTAGAATTGTACTCATATCTTGTACATTACACACAGTGCCATTTTCCTGTTTAATGAACGTGATTAGATTTGTCCAATATAAGAGAGCCTGAATATTCATGATGAGAATATCGAATCACGCTCCTGAACACGACGGGCAGGAATCGAGCACCTTCAACATAAAGGTGAACAAAACAAAAAAACGGCTCCTATACCACACACACACACACACACACACACACACACACACACACACACACACGTCTCAAGAGCACTCAATGCATTTGTATTATTTTGACTCTACAGCTTTGCTTTTTAATTAAAACATAATCATCATAAACGCGCGTGCCCATCAGAGGGTCTGCATCACAGCTAACTTTAATTTGCACCGAGGCCGCGCCGGCTTTGCGTATCCAAATGAAACCACGCTATCATGTTTCCACATAAACGAGGCTCAAAACGCCTGAGAGTTCGTAAGAAATGGTTTTCCAAATCCCATCAAGAGGAGCCGAGGTGGCACATCGGCGCTCATTACAGCCGGAGTTAATCGAGCGGGAACGGTTAAGTGGAAAACGGAGAGGTTTGTCATTTCTATAAACTCAGCGTGGTGTCAGGGATTGGAATACGATTCATCTTTGAGTCATTTGACTGTTTGAAGCTGAAACGCTCTCTTGAGAGTTGAGGATTATTCTGCGTTTGGTAATAATCTTGAGTGAGAAGCTCCTGCGCTGCAGATTAGAGAAGGCTTCAGAAACGCTTCACACACACCTGACCTCTCCCAGTCCAACCCCAACCACCACATGCGTTCCGGATCGGGGTTTTAACTTTTTCTCAATTCTTTTTTTTCTCAATAATATTTTTTTTTTGTCATTACTTTTTCCTCAATTAGGGATTTTTTTTCTCAATTATGACTTTCTCAATTATTTTTTCCCTCAATTATTACTTTCATGACCTTCTCAATTATCTTCTTCCTCAATTAGGGATTTTTAGTCCTCAATTATGACTTTTTTTGTAAATTATGACTTTTTTTCTCAATTATAATTTTTTCCCTCTATGATTTTTTCCATGACCCTTTTCTCAATTATGATTTTTCCCAATTATGACTAATTTTTTCCCTCAATTATTACCTTCTCAATTATCTTCTTCCTCAATTATGATTTTTTTCATGACTTTTCCTCAAATTTCTTCTTCCTCAATTATGGGGAATTTATTATTGTAAATTATGACTTTTTTGTTAATTATACATTTATTCCCTCTATGACTTAGTCATTACTTTTTTCTCAATTATGACTTTTTTCTCTATAATTCTTTCCTTAATTATGACTTTCCCTCTGACTCTTCCTCAATTATGACTTCTCAATTACATTTTTTTCCTCTATGACTTTTTTCTCTATCATTTTTTCCTCAATTATGACTTTCTGAATTATTTTTCCTCAGTTATAATTTTTTCCCTCTATGACTTTGTCATGACTTTTCCCGAATTAGGAATTTATTTCTCAATTATGACTTTCCCTCTGACTTTTCACACAATTATGACTTTTTTCGTTATGAAGATACTCATCTTGCTTGGTCCAGGCGTTGCTAGGCGGAGCTCGTGTGAACAGCTCTTGTCAAAAGGCACACTATTTGCACTTGATGTGAACAGACACTCCTTGAAGCCCCTCCTTACAGGTTACTTCACCTGTAATAAATCCTGCCATTGTTCGGTGTAACGTGACAGAGAAATGTCAGCCTCTTGATTAAACGCATGGGAAAGGTCGGCTCTCCCGATCCGCCATGCCCTGCAGAACACTCCACCCACGGGGACCAATTACTCCGCATCAAGCCATTCTGCGGAGGAGTGTGTTTTTCTCTCAACCTGTCAGAACTTTAATCCGGGAGAACGGCTTCTTCCACTCATGAACACGGGGTGGAATTATCCGGAGCGCGAATGCTTTCAGACGCAGCTGATGAGTTCATTCAAGAGTCTGAAGGCCTGAGCACACCGAGAACTATAACAGACATCCCAGAAGGTTATTGTCTGATAACTATAGATACAGTTCTGAAGTCCTCACCACAACTCCAGCGATAACAGCAGGATAAGAGTTTATAGAGACGCACTAAACCCCATTCTCTGAACCCAATTCTCATTTGTCAAATCAGTCACTTTGTAGGCAAACCCTTAAACAAGTTCAGGTATTTAAGAGTTAAGACACTGTTTGCAAATCTCATCCACTCTTTTTGCAGAACTCTAAACACATTCTTACTCACTCAAACACATTTTGCACGGTGTTGCAAAATGGTACAAACATGCGGCAAAAGTTAAACGCAACTACAAAACCGCTGTCATCGTTTACACACAACAACTCAATTGCTCACACTTGTTTCTAAAGATGTGATCAAATCAGATGAAGAATAGAAGCCAGTTCAGAGTACACAGCTGGCCCGGGTACGCTGAGTGTGTCGATACCACTAATGTGGGAGGAAGAGGAGGAAGAGGAGGAGGAAGAGAGAACAGGTAAATGTATTGGTTTTCTAATTTGTGCGACTGGAAGTTTACTGTATTTAACACAGTACATCAGTCTGTCAATAGAAAAGATTTACAGTACATGTTACATGTGAATGTGATGGCGATTACTGTTGGTTCGGTATTTACAAAAATACTTAATTCCAGTCCAAATATCTAAAAATTCTTAAATCAAGATTCATTTACTAGATAAGTAAAATGACATCATTTTTTATATATTTAGTCTAGAAACCAGAACAAATGATTAAGTAAAATGAGCATTTTTTGCAGGTTATACCTTTGCAAGAGGATTTTCCCAAGATTACCAGATGAGTGTGGACGGACTGCTCTGATCTCCCACAGCTCTCATTGACTTCATTTTGCAATTGTACATTATTTTGTGTAATACGCTTTATTTTATTATTATTATTTGTGTTTTCTTTATTTTTATGCTGAAAATACACAAATTCAATACAGTATATGCAATATATTTGCTGTATTGAGTTGTGAATCATTTACTTTTATTAATGGCAAAATTACTTTCTATTGGCAATACACATTTTTTCTCTGTAACTGCATGCCCTGGTCGAGGTGTTCAGGAGCCGTCGTCTTCCATTTCGCTATAAACTCTGATCAGTGTTCAAAAAATGTTGGGAAACTTCACATGACCCTTTAAGAGAGATTCCTGATAGACTGTCTGCAACAACAACAACAACAAACCTTTTAGAGAAGAAAAAAATCATCCACCGACTTTCAGAGCTGCGACTGAAACGACTTTCGACTTCGAGGACCTTGATAGAAATGTAGTGGAGTAAAAAGGACGATATTTGTCTTTCAAATGTAGTGAAATAAAAGGCCCCGTCCACACGAAGCCAGCGCTTTCCCAATCCGATCTTTTTTTCCCCTCGTTTCAAGAAATATCTGCGTCCACACGATTACCGAAACGGACTAAAAACGATGTAGTTTGCATGCCAGGCCAGTGTGTGGCGCTGTAATTCTGCCACAGAAATACACTAAAAACGGAGGAGAAGAGTTGTGGCTAGCAGGGGTATAGCAGTGGTCGGAGGTGAGGCAAAATCTCACAATAAAATAACAATAAATACATTTGCTACTTAACAGATGTGTTTTATTAATGCCTACACCTACCCCAACCCAAAACATACCCTTACAGTAATGCAGACACGGTAATTAAATGAGGCGATATTGATGTGCGCATGCACATTATACGTATACAGCTAAACGCGTCTCCGTGTGGATGGGGCCAAAGTTTCACTAAACAAATAATACTCAAGTAAAGTACAGATCCTCAAAAAGTGTCCTTAAGTACAGTACTCGAGTAAATGAGCTTAGGTGCACTTCTGGTTATTTCATTTATATGACGCACTGCCAAGCAGGGCCGTGCACAGGGGGTGGCCCGGTGGCTAGACTGCCCCTTTGCCCTCATCGGCTAAGGTGCACCTCTTGCCCCATTCCCTCCCTCACCCCCAGAGGATTCCCATAAAAGTGCTCTGTTCCGCTAAAAATCCACTAAACCGTTCCGTGTTCGTTCGCTCCGCAGCATCACTCAAAGTCTGTGTCTGCTCTCTGTGGAGATTTAATGTCCCATTAAAGTCAATGGAGAGCGTTGGATTGTCCCCGTTATAATTTTAATAACACTTTGAATTGTTATTAAGAAACTGTTGCGTATAATTTACATAAATCATAAAAAAGACATTTGTCTAAAAATATATTCAATAATTTTAGTGATCATCATCTCCAATAAAAAATAAAAATACAAAACAGATCAAATTAGCCCAGAATCAACTTTTTGGAAGAATTATTAGAACAACATAAATTTAGTTATCACTAAAGCCTAACAATTGTATTTACAGTATGATTGTAAAAGGTTTATTCATTCTCTATATTAAGATATCCCCCTATTTTTGGTTTGGGCCACTGCCCCTCAAAATGTCTGTGCACGGCCCTGCTGCCAAGATGGGAACGGCTGCACTTTAGGCTTCAGGAAAAACGCTCTTCAGAACCGTATGGGTGACGTCACAGACACTACATCCATATTTTTTATGGTCTATGTTTATAACCCTACACACACATGGCACCACAGTATATGGAAACAGATGGTGATACCATGGTGGTGTACGCAGACGTTCTTTCTTGGTTCTCAAATCTGATTGGCTGAGAGCCTTTTTCCAGCTATGCTATATTCCCCCAGGCTGCGTTCCACTCCACTTTTAGACACACACTTGTGAACTTCTCTAAGCACTTCCTAGTTTCCTTCCTAAATGTCTAGAATCCCTACTACCATTTTGAAGTGCTTTCCACTTTGTGAAGTGGATGAGGAAAGTAATGGACAGACATTCGCTCTCTCGATTTTTTTGACCGAGTTTGTCATATGTACACTTTAGGCAGCTTTATATACCACAATGCAACACGAATGTGATGTCACTGCATATTGTGTTTAATTTACCCCACCACAAACAAAATAATAGCAGTGCATTGTGACTAACCAGAATAATCAAGGTTTTTAGTATATTTTTTATTGCTACGTGGCAAACAAGTTACCAGTAGGTTCAGTAGATTCTCAGAAAACAAATGAGACCCAGCATTCATGATATGCACGCTCTTAAGGCTGTGCAATTGGGCAATTAGTTGAATTAGTTGAAAGGGGTGTGTTCAAAAAAATAGCAGTGTGGCATTCAATCACTGAGGTCATCAATTTTGTGAAGAAACAGGTGTGAATCAGGTGGCCCCTATTTAAGGATGAAGCCAACACTTGTTGAACATGCATTTGAAAGCTGAGGAAAATGGGTCGTTCAAGACATTGTTCAGAAGAACAGCGTACTTTGATTAAAAAGTTGATTAGAGAGGGGAAAACCTATAAAGAGGTGCAAAAAATTATAGGCTGTTCAGCTAAAATGATCTCCAATGCCTTAAAATGGAGAGCAAAACCAGAGAGACGTGGAAGAAAACGGAAGACAACCATCAAAATGGATAGAAGAATAACCAGAATGGCAAAGGCTCAGCCAATGATCACCTCCAGGATGATCAAAGACAGTCTGGAGTTACCTGTAAGTACTGTGACAGTTAGAAGACGTCTGTGTGAAGCTAATCTATTTTCAAGAATCCCCCGCAAAGTCCCTCTGTTAAAAAAAAGGCATGTGCAGAAGAGGTTACAATTTGCCAAAGAACACATCAACTGGCCTAAAGAGAAATGGAGGAACATTTTGTGGACTGATGAGAGTAAAATTGTTCTTTTTGGGTCCAAGGGCCACAGGCAGTTTGTGAGACGACCCCCAAACTCTGAATTCAAGCCACAGTACACAGTGAAGACAGTGAAGCATGGAGGTGCAAGCATCATGATATGGGCATGTTTCTCCTACTATGGTGTTGGGCCTATTTATCGCATACCAGGGATCATGGATCAGTTTGCATATGTTAAAATACTTGAAGAGGTCATGTTGCCCTATGCTGAAGAGGACATGCCCTTGAAACGGTTGTTTCAACAAGACAATGACCCAAAACACACTAGTAAACGGGCAAAGTCTTGGTTCCAAACCAACAAAATTAATGTTATGGAGTGGCCAGCCCAATCTCCAGACCTTAATCCAATTGAGAACTTGTGGGGTGATATCAAAAATGCTGTTTCTGAAGCAAAACCAAGAAATGTGAATGAATTGTGGAATGTTGTTAAAGAATCATGGAGTGGAATAACAGCTGAGAGGGGCCACAAGTTGGTTGACTCCATGCCACACAGATGTCAAGCAGTTTTAAAAAACTGTGGTCATACAACTAAATATTAGTTTAGTGATTCACAGGATTGCTAAATCCCAGAGAAAAAAAACGTTTGTACAAAATAGTTTTGAGTTTGTACAGTCAAAGGTAGACACTGCTATTTTTTTGAACACACCCCTTTCAACTAATTGCCCAATTGCACAGCCTTAAGAGCGTGCATATCATGAATGCTGGGTCTTGTTTGTTTTCTGAGAATCTACTGAACCTACTGGTAACTTGTTTGCCACGTAGCAATAAAAAATATACTAAAAACCTTGATTATTCTGGTTAGTCACATTGTACTGCTATTATTTTGAACAAGACTGTATGTATGGGTGTGTGTATGTATGTACTTATATATAAAAGGTGTACATGCTTATGTACATGTAGATGTGTATGCGTAGGCATATGAATGTTATTTAAGGGAAAATAGGAATTAAAGGGGTAGGAGTGTATAAGTTTTACTTCTTCCTACTCCTTTTTTGTACATGAGATAGAAGCATGTTTTTACAGAAAAGTAGGATACTTTGCTTTGGTTTTTTTCTATTATTCTATTTTTTTCCTCTTTACTTTTCTTTTTTTAAATGTCTGAACATTATTGTATTTTTATTCTCATGTTCGAAAATAAATAAGTAAAAACACTAGCTAAAGGTAAAGTTCAAATGTCATAACTTCATATTTAGAATATATTTAACTTGAATCCCGTAGATCACTGCATGTTTGACTGCATTGTTTGCATGTATTTATTTCCTATGTTCGTTTATAATGGCTATTGTCATTTTTATATTGTTGTTCAACAAATATTATTTCATATAAAAAGCAAGCCGCATTTGGTTTTGAGGAAGGGTTATTACGCCAAATACGCATGTGTTTTTCCAATGGATATAACTTATATTGGATATCAACCTGAAGAATGAATGCTATATATATATATATATATATATATATATGGCAGAGGTAATACACTCGTTTAGTTGATCTCTCTCTCATTACACCACGAGTAAGGAATCATTAGCCCTGTTTCCACCAAAATTACCCGAAACAATTTTTTTTACCAGGAACTTTTCTCCCCCCAGACCTGCAGCTGTCTGCGTTTCCACCGCGATCTAAAGTACCGAGAAGATTAGGCAGATTAGTCCGGTGATGTAGGACTGCGCGCAACTGCTCCTCAAGTCAGTGACGGACAGTAATCATGTTTGTGTGTACCGATTGAAAGATTTAGTGGACTGTTTACATGAGACGTTATCCAAACCGATCTGGTGTTCACATGTGATGACTTTCAATCGCAATCATTTTGTCACATGCAGTTTGTCTGCCGCATCAAAAATGTCGCCGCTGTTTTCTCCAGCAGCTGAATGTGTTAACTGTAGCCATAGCAACTCTTAACGGCCACCAGGACTAATACAGTATTATATAAGCTATTTATTTGCTGTAAAGTGTAATAATCATCTCAGAAAAAAAAAAAAAAAAAAACTTCTTCTGTCAGGCGCAGTTAAAGTAAAAACTGCCTGGGGCAATATACGCTGTGTCATTACTCCAACATTATATTCATAACTTACGAAATAAACAGTTTACCCCTCAGAAAAATGAGCTTTCCTCTCTTGTCAACAGTAGTGCGGCGCGCGCTGTCACGTCATGTAAGGACACACACTTAAAAGTAATCGGTCAGGTCGTTTACATGGTGAAAAATAGACTGTAAAATGATTAATAAGAGTATGGAAGAGATTCTGTGCTGTGCTGCTTTTGCTGGTTATGTATAGGTTTACTAAAGAGGAAATTAACAACGACAGAAAAGAGCACTAATATGCAGATTCAGCAGCATATTCAGAAAGCTTGTAAAGCTAGATTTAAAATGACAATGTATGTTATTGTATTACGGACATTGAACGTGAGATGGCTGAGACGAACGCGCGCCATCAGATTCAGGCCTCGCAAAAGACTTTTAAAAATGCAGAGTTGAAATAAAATGCTGCGTGAGCTCAACCAATCAGCATGTTCAGCGCCCAATCCCGCCCTCGAAAGTTCCTGAACTTTGAAAAAGTACTACCTCGTGAGCCTCATTTAGACCCTGGTTCCTGCGGTCTAAACACACCGAGTACCACACCGAGTACCACCCAAAGTTCCTGGGTAAACTTCCTGTGGTGGAAACGGGGCTATTGACTATTGGATTATTATTATAATCATAAAAATAAGAATATATCAACACCCCTCACTATTGCATGCAAGTGTTTTGAGAGCATTACCCATAAAACTGTCATTTCCAAAGCATTATGAGATCGTTTACTTACGGTTTGCAGTGGAAATGCTCAGATCCAAAAAAGCAGAGCTTCATCTTTCCACAACAGCTTCTGTGCAAACTCTCCATTACAGTTCCTCGTTTAGAATACACCAGTCAAATGCACCGAACAAACATAATCCTTCATCGTAATCCAGGACGGCATTAAAATAAACCATCCACCTGTTCCTGACGCTGAGATCTTCTGAAGTCTGAGCCGAGAGCTGTAGACCCTGATTCATCACACCTGAACCAGCTTATCAAGGTGTTCAGGATCACTGGAAACAGGCTGGCTGGAGCTAATCTCTGCAGGACAGGGTTTGACATTTGACCCCTGCCGCTTTAGAGCTCCAACGTGCCCCAATACACACTGCAAAAAATGATGATCGATCTTAGTAATATTGTCTTGTTACCAGTCTAAATATCAAAATAATTCTTAAATCAAGATGCATTTACTAGATCAGTAAAATGACATAAGATATTTCTTCTCGTTTTCTGAAAAAATAAATAAATCTAAATTAAGTAATTTTTGACTTAAAACAGGCAAAATGATCTGCCAATGGGGTGAGAAAAATAATCTTATTTCTTGTTTCCGTCCCAATCAGAAATAAGATTATTTTTCTCACCCCATTGGCAGATCATTTTGCCTTTTTAAGCAAAAACTCACTTCATTTGTATTTTATTTTTTAAGAAAACAAGAAAAAATATCTTATGTCATTTTACTGATCTAGTAAATGCATCTTGATTGAAGAATATTTTGATATTTGGACTGGAAACAAGGAAGAAATACTAAATAAGAAGAGCATTTTTGGCAGTGCCCCTGCTTAGACGTTGCTGCTTCGTAAGACCCTGATGAGCTGGTTCAGGTGTGTTTAATTTGGGTCGGAGCTAAACTTTGCAGTCCAGGACCCTCCGGAAGCAGGATTTAGAGACAGACACCTCTGCTTTAGAGGCTGACTGAGGAGTTATCAAAACATTAAATCACATTTAAAAAAATACTGGAAGATAAAAACATTTATTGCAAATTTAGTGTTTAAAATGTTGCCTCAAGTTTGTGACCAACTATGAAAGTCTATCATCATGCCATTAATTCTATATTTGTCAGTAATGTAAACAATTTTGAAACCCACATCCTACATCTTGAGAGATTTCACTGAAATGTGTCCCCGAAATATACACTGAAGAGAACTTTGGTTTATGCTGCAGAAAAAGCCTCAACATTAGGGCATCCGAATGTACACCCTTAAAGGTGCAGTGTGTGACTTTTAGCGCCATATGAATTACAAAAGCTCACCCCTTCCTTTTCGAAACACATAGAGAAGCTACGGTGGCTGACACAGGACAAATAAGTGGTCATCTAAGAGAGCAGAGAGTGACTGGCGCTCTGTAGAAGAGTTTGTCACTTGGCACAAAATGGCGACTTCGCTGTAAGAGGACCCTTGATGTAAGCAGATAGAAATGGCTCATTCTAAGGTAATAAAAACATAACGGTTCATAAAGGCCGCATTTACAATGTAGGTCTTGATGCACAATTCCAATTTGGTGACTATATCCACACATATTTTTTTAGCAAATTTGATCTTTTAAAAGTGACCCGCTATTTATTACCACATATGTGCGAGGCCTGAATTAGGGATGTTAACCGATGACCGTTTGACCGATGGTTGACCGTATCAACATTAACCGATCAAAGTTGTCGGTAAAAAACAAAAAAAGTGATCTCTAAATTAGTCTATTATAGACAGTGGACTAAACGCTACTACAGTTAGCCGTCTCATTACAAAAGCTTTTTGTGTAAAGTGAACAAATCGCTCACACTCAATTTTTTCATAACTCGCCTGTTTGTACTTAATAAACCGATAAAAACATTTGGCGCGAGGTCACAGCGTTTGGGTTTGAGCGCTCACAAGGTTTGCAGACAGTAAACACTCGAGGTTAGAGCCGGTGCAGACGACAGGATGAAGCTTCAGTCCCCATAAGATGGGCTTACATTTGGAAATATATTACATCTACATTTCAGTGGAAACACATAAGGTGTTGATCGTCATCTTTCTTTATTATTGTTAGCACTACCTCGAACTAAAGCGGCGTCTGTTCGGAGCTGTCATTTTCTTAAATAATGTTTCAAATGAGCTTCTTACGCTGGACAAACGCCTTTATTTTCAGCGCGATCAGCTTGTGCCCAAACCATGTCGAAACTAAGGAGCCATTTGTCCTCCGATTACAAACAAGCTCCTCGGTGCCACGTTTATGGGACTCGTGTTTCGCGCTGTAGAGGATTTTAAAAAAGTGACATGAGTGGAAGGGACAGTGTGTGTGTGTGTGTGTGTGTGTGTGTGTGTGTGTTTGAGAGCGAGAGGCAGAGCGGCAGAGAGAGATCATAGAGAGATGCGACAGAGTTGCGAAATTGCAGGCATGGCTCGCGGCTGTTATTTCAAATAGCGCAGCATATTTTAAACTAATCGGTTAACCGGTTTCAACCGGCTAATGAGGCTCGGTGGTCGGTCAAGAAAATGTTTAGTTTTTGCCATCCCTAGTCTGAATCCAATCTGAGGATATCGGAATTCATGCGTTTTTTTCCTAATTACACACACAATAACTCATCTGTGCAACATGAGACGATAAAATCGGGTTTTGTTCACTAGAACCGTGGCGTGTAAATGGGGCCTATGTAAGGTCTTTATACACCACTGAAACCATAGTATATTTTATTGCATTTCTGTCAATAGATCATCCTAAATATTACACACTGCACCTTTAATGGAAAGAAACTCAACTTCTGAGGAACACCAGCTTTTGACTCGTGGATTTTCTTTTGCCCTTCGGTCATAAGCTCTTATGAGGCCTGAAAGTATGTTTACTTTGGATGGCATTCCTTGAAGTTTCTGCATGGTTTGGCATCCATGGTTGGCCTCTTTACTGAATCGGCCCTGTTTCTCAGAGAGAAGCCCCGGTGGCCTTTTGTGCTCCATATCCACTCCCTCTTTTTCCCTCTCCCTGCCCCTATTGAGAGAAACCCCTATAAATTATAAACTAAAGGGACGCTGTGACACGGACACACACAAACACTAGGCACTGATCGGGCAGCCGTAAATTCAGGACTCATAATCAGCACAGCTGAATGGATGAGAAAGAAGGCTGAAATGTTTTGGTGGAACTGGCTCAGGCAGATGCTACAGATCACGCTGTAGGCATGTACATCTGCCAGGGCTAAGGTTAGGCTTGACCCTCGATTATATGGGGAAAAACGGCAATGCTGAACGCAAACACAGAGACGGGAGAGTTGAGGAGCATACTAATGTTTACAAGAGGAGCAAAAATACCATTCTTGTTGCAGTGGATTTCATTATTCCATTCAGTTTCTCTCTTGAGGATTATACTTACAGTACAAAGCCCTCCCTGTAAATAATAATAAAAAAACATTGTTGTGATCTTATGGTGTAATATTCAGATGTATGTTCCCAGTGTCAGTATTTATATTCCATCAGCCCTTGACACTGATCTAAATATGAGAAGCACTGATCATCAGCGGTACAGTAATCCCAGAGGAGAACCAATAAAGATTAATAAATACAGAGGTAATCTGCGGAGCTGAGCCCATGAGCAAACACTCTCAGCAGAAATCCCTTTAGTTCCCAGTTTACAATCCCTGCAAAAGATTCCAGACACATTCACTCATACACACCACTCCAGCTGTTTACCTTCACGGAAATAATTACACTGGGTGGATGGAAGGATGGACACATAGATAAAATGGATAGACTGATTAAATGATAGATAAATCTCATGAAAGACAGATCGAACAATAGAACGACAGACAGATCGAACAATAGAACGACAGACAGATCGAACAATAGAACGACAGACAGATAGAATGATAGAACGACAGACAGATCGAACGATAGAACGACAGACAGATAGAATGATAGAACGACAGACAGATAGAATGATAGAACAACAGACAGATTGAATGATTGAACGACAGACAGATCGAACGATAGAACGACAGTCAGATTGAATGATAGAACGACAGACAGATTGAATGATAGAACGACAGACAGATCGAACAATAGAACAGACAGATCGAATGATAGAACGACAGACAGATCGAATGATAGAACGACAGACAGATCGAACGATAGAACGACAGACAGATCGAACAATAGAACAACAGACAGATCGAACGATAGAACGACAGACAGATCGAACGATAGAACGACAGACAGATCGAACGATAGAACGACAGACAGATCGAACAATAGAACGACAGACAGATCGAACGATAGAACGACAGACAGATCGAACAATAGAACGACAGACAGATCGAACAATAGAATGACAGACAGATCGAACGATAGAACGACAGACAGATCGAACGATAGAACGACAGACAGATCGAATGATAGAACGACAGACAGATCGAACAATAGAACGACAGACAGATCGAACAATAGAACGACAGACAGATCGAATGATAGAACGACAGACAGATAGAATGATAGAACGACAGACAGATAGAATGATAGAACGACAGACAGATTGAATGATAGAACGACAGACAGATCGAACGATAGAACGACAGACAGATAGAATGATAGAACGACAGACAGATAGAATGATAGAACAACAGACAGATTGAATGATTGAACGACAGACAGATCGAACGATAGAACGACAGTCAGATTGACTGATAGAACGACAGACAGATTGAATGATAGAACGACAGACAGATCGAACAATAGAACAGACAGATCGAATGATAGAACGACAGACAGATCGAATGATAGAACGACAGACAGATCGAATGATAGAACGACAGACAGATTGAATGATAGAACGACAGACAGATCGAACAATAGAACAGACAGATCGAACGATTGAACGACAGACAGATCGAACAATAGAACGACAGACAGATCGAATGATAGAACGACAGACAGATCGAACGATAGAACGACAGACAGATCGAATGATAGAACGACAGACAGATCGAACGATAGACAGATCGAACGATAGAACGACAGACAGATCGAACAATAGAACGACAGACAGATCGAACAATAGAACGACAGACAGATCGAATGATAGAACAACAGACAGATCGAACGATAGAACGACAGACAGATAGAACGATAGAACGACAGACAGATAGAATGATAGAACAACAGACAGATTGAATGATTGAATGACAGACAGATCGAACGATAGAACGACAGTCAGATTGAATGATAGAACGACAGACAGATTGAATGATAGAACGACAGACAGATCGAACAATAGAACGACAGATCGAATGATAGAACGACAGACAGATCGAATGATAGAACGACAGACAGATCGAACAATAGAACGACAGACAGATCGAACAATAGAACGACAGACAGATCGAATGATAGAACGACAGACTGATAGAATGATAGAACGACAGACAGATAGAATGATAGAACGACAGACAGATCGAACAATAGAACGACAGACAGATCGAATGATAGAACGACAGACAGATAGAATGATAGAACAGACAGATAGAATGATAGAACAGACAGATTGAATGATAGAACGACAGACAGATCGAATGATAGAACGACAGACAGATTGAATGATAGAACGACAGACTGATAGAATGATAGAACGACAGACAGATTGAATGATAGAACGAAAGACTGATAGAATAATAGAACGACAGACAGATAGAATGATAGAACGACAGACAGATCGAACAATAGAACGACAGACAGATCGAATGATAGAACGACAGACAGATCGAACGATAGACAGATCGAACGATAGAACGACAGACAGATCGAACAATAGAACGACAGACAGATCAAACAATAGAACGACAGACAGATCGAATGATAGAACAACAGACAGATCGAACGATAGAACGACAGACAGATAGAACGATAGAACGACAGACAGATAGAATGATAGAACAACAGACAGATTGAATGATTGAACGACAGACAGATCGAACGATAGAACGACAGTCAGATTGAATGTTAGAACGACAGACAGATTGAATGATAGAACGACAGACAGATCGAACAATAGAACAGACAGATCGAATGATAGAACGACAGACAGATCGAATGATAGAACGACAGACAGATCGAACAATAGAACGACAGACAGATCGAACAATAGAACGACAGACAGATCGAATGATAGAACGACAGACTGATAGAATGATAGAACGACAGACAGATAGAATGATAGAACGACAGACAGATCGAACAATAGAACGACAGACAGATCGAATGATAGAACGACAGACAGATCGAACAATAGAACGACAGACAGATCGAATGATAGAACAGACAGATTGAATGATAGAACGACAGACAGATCGAATGATAGAACGACAGACAGATTGAATGATAGAACGACAGACTGATAGAATGATAGAACGACAGACAGATTGAATGATAGAACGAAAGACTGATAGAATAATAGAACGACAGACAGATAGAATGATAGAACGACAGACAGATCGAACGATAGAACGACAGTCAGATTGAATGATAGAACGACAGACAGATTGAATGATAGAACGACAGACAGATCGAACAATAGAACAGACAGATCGAACGATTGAACGACAGACAGATCGAACAATAGAACGACAGACAGATCGAATGATAGAACGACAGACAGATCGAACGATAGAACGACAGACAGATCGAATGATAGAACGACAGACAGATCGAACAATAGAACGACAGACAGATCGAATGATAGAACGACAGACAGATCGAACGATAGAACGACAGACAGATCGAATGATAGAACGACAGACAGATCGAACAATAGAACGACAGACAGATCGAATGATAGAACGACAGACAGATCGAACAATAGAACGACAGACAGATCGAATGATAGAACGACAGACAGATCGAACGATAGAACGACAGACAGATCGAATGATAGAACGACAGACAGATCGAACAATAGAACGACAGACAGATCGAATGATAGAACGACAGACAGATCGAACGATAGAACGACAGACAGATCGAATGATAGAACGACAGACAGATCGAACAATAGAACGACAGACAGATCGAATGATAGAACGACAGACAGATCGAACGATAGAACGACAGACAGATCGAATGATCAAGTGATAGAACGACAGACTGATAGAACGACAGACAGACAGATAGATAGATAGTCAGAAGGAATGAGAGATAGAATAATAGATGACAAACATGGATGGATGGATGGATGGATGGATGGATGGATGGATGGATGGATGGATGGATGGATGGATGTCGAGGCAGATAAAAGACCAGCAGTGGTTTAGGCCACATGTTTATTCAGTAGTGTTGTTGAACTTACAGGTACAATACTGTCTGCTTTTGAACAACTAAAAACCGTTTCATTCAGCTGCGCTAACACAAGAACATCAGGCTAGCCATTCATGACCCGCACGCCGCCGACACACCACAGACTGCGCGCGTCCAAATGGTAGGCACTTTTAAGGCAAGGTTTAAAACATTTGTGAATATACATTTATATATAATTCTATATAGATTTTTCCCATACATGAATAAGTAATTGGATGCGAAGGTCAAAAAAACAAAACTAACAGCTAACAATGAAACGAAAACCTCAAATGTGGCCAAAGGAAAACACAGCAATCTTTGGGTTTGCAGATGTTTGTCAGTACCTTAGATCAGTCACTCCGGTGTTGGTCACAGTCGGGACATCAGGAGCGAGAGGAGGGGACGATACACTGGGATACACACCCCTTACACCGATCTAAAGAGCGCAGGGGACGGCTCTCCACAACGCTTCCTGATCAGCCATTACCGCACTCAAACTGGGCGGATGAACCATTTCAAACATTTACAAACTACTTTATCAGAAACTGTTGATTACTAAGGGATCGTCCACCCAAAAATGAAAATAACTCCATGATTTACTCCTCCTCCAGTCATCCTAGGTGTGTATGACATTCTGCTTTCAGACAAACACAATCAGAGTTATATTAATAAATGTCCTGGCTCATCCACGCTTTATAATGGCAGTGAATGACTGTTTCTGTTTCAAAGCGCATCTATCCATCCATCATAAACGCGCATTAAGTGGATAGATGCTGTTTTATGATGGATAAATGCACTTTTATGATAAATAGATGCGTTTTTATGATTAATAGATGCACTTTTATGACGGATAGATGCACTTTATGATGGATAGATGCGTTTTTATGATGGATAGATGCACTTTATGATGATAGATCCACTTTTATGACAGATAGATGCACTTTATGATGGATAGATGCACTTTATGATGGATAGATGCACCTTTATGATGGATAGATGCACTTTTATGATGGATAGATGTGCTTTTATGATGGATAGATGCACCTTTATGATGAATAGATGCGTTTTTATGATGGATGGATGTTCTTTTATGATTAATAGATGCTCTATAATGATGAATAGACCCTCCTTTATGACGGATAGATGCACTTTTATGAAATTCAAAACAGAAACAGTCATTCACTGCCATTATAAAGCTTGGAAGGACCATTTTTATAATAACTGTGACTGTGTTTGTCCGAAAGAAGAATGTCATACACACCTAGGATGTCTTGAGGGGAGTAAATCCCGGGATAATGTTCATTTTTAGGTGAATCATCCCTTTAATCGTGACTCCGAGTTGGCAGTTTGGAAAGTGGCCCCTCTAACAGTAAAAATCAGATCGAACCGATGGAACAGATCACCGCAGTGTGACATGAGGATAAATGTGGGCTTTTATGGACGCTCGGATCAAAGGAAACGTGTGTGTGTGTGTGTGTGTGTGGAGAAGGGCATGACGTCTGCGACGGCTCAAATGGCACTGGTCGTTTCTCCAAACCTACAAACACTCAAATCAAACGCATTTTCAGCTCTGAGCACCGATAAACGCTGAGCTGAGAGCTGTGAAATGATCAAACGAGCTGCAGGGGAACATTATTAGACAGAAAGGCATCATGATAAATTAATGAAACACTTATGATCAACGGCAGACATGCTAGGACAAAAGAAGATGAGAAATAAAATCAGGACTGATACAGAACAATTATATTCAATTATTCCACTTTAAAATTTTCTTTACAAATACATACTGCTACAGTTAAAAAGTAGAATCAGCGACTAAAAACGGCTCCTTCGGCATGAGACGGATGCTTTTTTATCTTTTCAGCCTTCTCAAATACACAGAAAATAACGTTTAAATACAGAGATTTGCCAAAAAAACTAAACAAAAAAATA
The DNA here is from genome assembly GCF_024679245.1 of Pseudorasbora parva. NCBI lineage: Eukaryota > Metazoa > Chordata > Actinopteri > Cypriniformes > Gobionidae > Pseudorasbora > Pseudorasbora parva. The sequence continues at coordinate 1,671,462 of NC_090190.1, read as the reverse complement.
GAGGAAAGAAAAGGTCTCACTGCAAAAAAACGCTTTTCTTACTCAGTATTTTTGTCTTGTTTCTAGTCCAAACATCTAAAAATTCTTAAAAACAAGAAGTATTTACTAGACAAGCAAAAGTAATTGTCTTGTTTTGGGAAAAATAACTCAAAATGAAGAGAGTTTTTGCTTAAAATAAGATAAATAATCTGCCAATGGGGTGAGAAAAATAATCTTAATTCAAACAGAAAACAAGATTCTTTTACTCTGGCAGATTATTTATCTTATTTTAAGCAGAAACTCTCTTCATTTTAAGTAATTTTTTCCCAAAACAAGACAATAATTTGTATTTGTTTCTTAATGTAAGAATTTTTAGATGTTTGGACTAGAAACAAGACAAAAATACTGAGTAAGAAGAGCCTTTTTTGCAGTGCTTAATTACAATACTCTTTACGTTATTCGTCTTTTCCTCAATCATGTGGTGGGATTTTTTTGAATGCAGAAGGAGTCTGTCGTAGTCACTGATATTAGACTGAGTCTATGCGTAAAACTCCTTGGTCGGAGCTTTCTGATAGGCCGCTCCGGACGGCTTCCTCTCCCCGAGGTCGTAGCTGCCTTCGTCCTTCTTTCTCATGCGGTACACCAACAGGAGGATGAGGAAGATGGCGAAGAGGAAGCCGATGACTCCGCCCGCAATCACAGCTGCAACACAAGAGCACGATTGTTTACAGACTAACACAAAAATGTTCACACAATTTGCTAAATTCTACTCCAATGAGCAAAACATCTCCACAAATTTGCACAACATCACACACAGTGATTTGTAAAAACTCTACACACATTTTCACACAGATAAGGATTGTGCAGAGGTGGACAGTAACTCAGCACATTTAACCGAGTACTGTACTGAAGTTCACTTTTTGAGTATCTGTACTTTAATGGAGTATTATTCGTTTAGTGAAACTTTAACTTCACTCCATCTGAAAGACAAATACTACATTACATTACTCCACTACATTTCTATCAAGGTCCTCGAAGTCGAAAGTCGTTTCTGTCGCAGCTTTGAAAGTCAGCGGATGATTTTTTTTCTTCTCTAAAAGGTTTGTTGTTGTTGTTGTTGCAGACAGTCTATCAGGAATCTCTCTTATAGGGTCATACATTCTCCCAACACTGATCAGTTTATAGCGAAATGGAAGACGACGGTTCTTAGGCACAGTGTGTGCACCCATAGCCATACTTTAAAAATATGTTTCAGTTAAAAAAAAATCAAGATTAGTTTAGTTGACATACACTAGATGCATGTTTTATAAAATATTACAAATATGAACGTCTGGGAGAAAGAGAAGAGTAAAGTTGTGAGAATATCAGATGTGTATCAGTGTATTGGATCCGTGCATTCGGCCTTAAAGTGACAGCAGCTTTATAAAGAGCTTTGTAACTTTTCTACAAGTATTTAAATGAGTTTAAGTTAGTCGTCTGCTAGTGTGTCAGATGGAGCATCACTGACTGGCTTAAACCATGATGGGCGGCAGTGGCTCAGTGGTTCATGTAGATTGTCTACAAACCAGAAGGTTGGTGGTTCAATCCCCGGTTCCACCTGACCAAGTGTCGAAGTGTCCATGAGCAAGACACCTAACCCCAGCTGCTCCCGACGAGCTGGATTGCAGCCTTACATGGCAGACATCGCCGTTGGTGTATGAATGGGTGAATGTGAGGCAAAAATGTAAAGCGCTTTGGATAAAAGCGCTATATAAATGCAGTCCATTTACCATGCAGTCCATAAAGTGCATTTATACAACTATAATACAATAATGAGGCGACATAGAAAAGGAAATTTACTTTTGATACTTGAGTACTTTTGAAAACAAATACTTCTGTACTTTTACTCTAGTAATAGAGTTGTGTACTTTGTCCACCTCTTTGTCTACAAAGCCCCGGATTGCCAATGACCACACTAATGAACGCATTGGATAATCACATCCACCTGTTGTGGAAACACACACGTGCTCATTTGAAAACACAGCACTCAGGTGTGCTTTAAAAGGCAGCAGGTGAGTCGCTTTTACTGTAGTTTTTCTTCAGAGTCAAAGTGTATGTAAGTCAACAGATTTTATGTGTTTCATAGATTTCATTGTTGGTTGATTACTGTAACTGATTAAGGTAAGAAATACTGTATTATATATATACAGTGCCTTGCGAAAGTATTCGTTCCCCTTGAACTTTTGGCCTTTTGCCACATTTCAGGCTTCAAACATAATGATATGAAACTGTAATTTTTTGTGAAGAAACGACAACAAGTGGGACACAATCATGAAGTGGAACGAAATTTATTGGATATTTCAAACTTTTTTAACAAATCAAAAACTGAAAAATTGGGCGTGCAAAATTATTCGGCCCCTTTACTTTCAGTGCAGCAAACTCTCTCCAGAAGTTCAGTGAGGATCTCTGAATGATCCAGTGTTGACCTAAATGACTAATGATGATCAGCAGAATCCACCTGTGTGTGATCAAGTCTCCGTATAAATGCACCCGCACTGTGATGGTCTCAGAGGTCCGTTTAAAGCGCAGAGAGCATCATGAAGAACAAGGAACACACCAGGCAGGTCCGAGATACTGTTGTGGAGAAGTTTAAAGCCGGATTTGGATACAGAAAGATTTTCCAAGCTTTAAACATCCCGAGGAGCGCTCTGCAAGCGATAATATTGAAATGGAAGGAGTATCAGACCACTGCAAATCTACCAAGACCTGGCCGTCCCTTTAAACGTTCAGCTCATACGAGGAGAAGACTGATCAGAGATCAGCCAAGAGGCCCATGATCATCTGGAGGAACTGCAGAGATCTACAGCTGAGGTGGGAGACTCTGTCCATAGGACAACAATCAGTCGGATACTGCACAAATCTGGCCTTTCTGGAAGAGTGGCAAGAAGATAAAAGTGTTGTTTAAAGTTTGCCACAAGCCACCTGGGAGACACACCAAACATGTGGAAGAAGGTGCTCTGATCAGATGAAACCAAAATTGAATTTTCTGGCAACAATGCAAAACGTTATGTTTGGCCTAAAAGCACCACAGCTCATCACCCTGAACACACACCATCCCCACTGTCAAACATGGTGGCGGCAGCATCATGGTGTGGGCCTGCTTTTCTTCAGCAGGGACAGGGAAGATGGTTAACTTTGATGGGAAGATGGATGGAGCCAAATACAGGACCATTCTGGAAGAAAACCTGATGGAGTCTGCAAAAGACCTGAGACTGGGACAGAGATTTGTCTTCCAACAAGACAATGATCCAAAACATAAAGCAAAATCTACAATGGAATGGTTCAAGAATTACCATATCCAGGTGTTAGAATGGCCAAAAGTCCAGACCTGAATCCAATCGAGAATCTGTGGAAAGAACTGAAAACTGCTGTTCACAAACGCTCTCCATCCAACCTCACTGAGCTCCAGCTGTTCTGCAGGAGGAACGGGCAAACATTTCAGTCTCTCGATGAGCAAAACTGATAGAGTCAAACGCCAAGAGACTCACAGCTGTAATCGCAGCAAAAGGTGGCGCTACAAAGGGTTAACTTAAGGGGGCCGAATAATTTTGCACTGCCAATTTTTCAGTTTTTGATTTGTTAAAAAAGTTTGAAATATCCAATAATTTCGTTCCACTTCATGATTGTGTCCCACTTGTTGTTGATTCTTCACAAAAAATTACAGTTTCATATCATTATGTTTGAAGCCTGAAATGTGGCAAAAGGTCGCAAAGTTCAAGTGGGCCGAATACTTTCGCAAGGCACTGTATATATATATATATACTTGAAATATTTTAGTTTATAGTAGGCCTATTTGTGTACATTCTCCCTATATCTCAAACGAATCATGACGAATGTTGTGGGTTAGTCACAGTTTTGTTTTGTTTTTCATCTAAATTATCCCTTCCATAATGTCTGGCCAAAAATCAAGCACATGCTATTTCCTAAAATGAGTCTTTTTTTTACAGATGTGTTTTTTATTTATCGCAGCAGTGTGAGACTGTCTGCAATAGTGTCTGATCATTGAGGACTGTGTAGGTTAAATGAAAATAATTAACAGCACTAACAGCATTTTCACAAATGTGTGTATATGTTTTGACTGAAGTGTGTCATTTTGCAAACAATCTAGGAATGGTGCAAATCGAGTGTGGTGTTTGGATAATTGTGATTATATTTAAAAAAAGAAGAAAATAAAGAACCCAGTTTTCAAATTTGCGTGCTAAAAGCGGTAATATTCTCCCAATCGCTGTCGGACGGAAGCGTCATCTGGGAGTCTATGGCTCATGTAAAGCAGACGGGATTATGTTCATAATTAAATAAGGAAGGCCTGGACGCTGCTGGAGGGGCGAGAGATCGGGCGAGAGGAAGTGTGTGTCGCTGTGGAGCAGGATATTAAAGCGGCCTGCGCTTAAACTGAGAATTTGACCTTTGTGCACGGAGAACTGGATCTGCTGCATGTGAAGGAAATGTGCAGTGAACTCTCGAAACTCCCCGTGAGAGATACAACGCCAGTGTAAGACATCTATAATTATAAGCTGGAATACCTCAATGACATCACATTTATATGTGTGTGTGTGTGTTTGTAGGTGTGCGTGTGTGTGTATGAGAGTGTGTGTGTGTGTGTGTGTGTGTGTGTGTAAGTAAATGAGTGTGCATGAGTGAGTTTGTGTGTATTTCAGTATATGTGCATGTGTGTGTGTGTATATGAGTGTGCGTGTGTGTGTGTGTGTGTGTTGGGTAGGTTTAGGGGCAGTGGCAGTGGCAGTGTGTGTGTGTGTGTGTGTGTGTTTGTAGGTGTGCGCGTGTGTGTATGAGTGTGTGTGTGTGTGTGTGTGTGCGTGCGTGTGTGAATGAGCGTGTGTGTGTGTGTGTGTAAGTAAATGAGTGTGCATGAGTGAGTTTGTGTGAGTTTGTGTGTATTTCAGTATATGTGCATGTGTGTGTACATGAGTGTGTGTGTGTGTGTGTGTGTGTGTGTGTGTGTGTGTGTGTGTGTGTGTGTGTGTGTGTGTGTGTGTGTGTGTGTGTTTGAGAGTGCGTTTGTGCATATTGTGGCATTTCCTATGAATACTCAAAAATGTCTTGCTGTATCAAAATTAACAGGAGTATTTATAATCGATTATGATTTCCAGACCTGCCAAAACCTCCGTCCTCTGGAAGAGATTCTCCGACTGGACCTCCAGCGGGGCTCGAGGGAGGCTGGTGGTGCTGGTGATGGGGTTTCTGCGCGAGTCTTCTGTGCCAACATCTGGAGCCTAAACATCGGGAAGAGGAGGAAGAGGAGGAAGAGGAGGAAGAGGAGAATGTGTTAGTGAAGGAAGACTTCACAGCGCTGGACTCTGTGCATTAATCTAAACTAGACAAAAGTATAAAAGGGCCGTTTGATCTTCTCTCTTTATTTCATTACAAATGGGAAATGAAATGATCAGATGGTGCTCGTTTGACTTTTCTGACATCCTTTACTCTTCCCTGATGATGACCTCTGGCCTACTTTCTGTAAGTCTGAATTTCTTCTTCATCTGAAATCTGTATTTTCAAAAACTGAAGATTTCCAGTCTATTAATTTAGAACACAATATCTGCTGTTTGAAAATACATGTCTATACAATTTCGACATAAAAACATTTCAGATGTGTTCAATTTCAAATGTCCTATATTCAACATTTAAAAAATCAAAGAACGATGTAAAATGCAACATAATATCAAATTTTGTTAGATTACACTTGTCAATAATTCAGATTTATGCAATTCAAATTCAGATCATTTTGTCATATTTCTAGCTCCATACCATCCCAAACAGAAATAAGATTATTTTTCTCACCCCATTGGCAGATCATTTTGCTTGTTTAAAGCAAAAACTCACTTCCTTTTGATTTGATTTTTAAGAAAACAAGAAAAAATATCTTATGTCGTTTTACTTATCGAGCAAATGCATCTTGATTTAAGAATATTTAGATATTTAGACTGGAAACAAGACAAAATTACTAAGCATTTTTTGCAGTGTGTTTGGGAAATGTCCCGCCCCTTACCATAACCGCTCCAGTTTCAACACTCGACTAACTAACTCAAACAGGCCCGCCCCGTTATTCTGCGTATTCATTATTATAATGAGGAATATTGTGACGTGTTGGTTCCTGGAGGAAAACTCAAGACTACAATGGAGGCGTTTCAGGAGTTCAGAAACACAGGGTGTGTTTACATGCACGTTCTTAAGCCGATTATGCCTAATAAGCCGATAATGAACATGGTCATGTAAACGCGGTAACCTGTTTTCTTTTATCGGAGTAAGCTCATAAACGGCGTAAGCATAAACCGATCGACACAGGTCGTTTTTTGCCTCTTACTCTGATTTTGCGCGTCATGTAAACGCATTAACCTGCTTTCTGTCGGCTTATTGAAGTGTGCATGTGTGATAGGGGACAAAAACGCAAACTTACAGCAGATTTAAACGCATCCAGACAGAGCGAGCGAGCGTTTTACATGAAATAAGGACACATATCACAAACGCAGACTCTTTAAGACCCAGAGCATTGTAAAGATGTGTTCTCATCTCAGTCAGCAGAAGAGGTTCAGTCTAAACGCTTCATCTGGAACTGATGAGGGATAATATGAGCCGTAAATCTCCAGCTCACGCTTTATTAACATCACAACTGACGTAACATTGGGAATACTCAGAGTCAGATACGGACATTAGTATTTTTGACGTCACTAATCTGGTTTATTAATATAGTCATGTAAACGCGGTTTACTAGAGTTGTCAGTTTACTGGTTTGCATGTAAACGGAGGAAAACTGGTTATTATTAAACCGGTTATTTCAATAAGCTGTTTTTTTGAGTAATCAGCTCACTGGTGTCCATGAAACTGACGCTCACTGACTCTAATATAGAGAAGAGCAGCAAAATTACACACTAAGGAAAGTTGTACAAAAGCATAATTGGGTGCGTTTACATGCACACCAGTAAACTGACAACGCTAGTAACCCGCGTTTACATGACTTTATTAATAAACCGGGTTATTTCCTTGTAGTGACGTCAAAAATACTAATGTCCGTATCTGACTCGGAGTATTCCCAATGTTTCATCAGTTGTGATGTTAATAAAGCGTGAGCTGGAGATTTACGGCAAATATTATCCCTCATCAGTTATTCAGCGTTTTGACTGAACCTCTTCTACTTCTGCTGACTGAGATGAGAACACATCTTTAACATTTTCTGGGTTTTAAAGAGTCTGCGTTTGTGATATATGTCCTTATTTCATGTAAAACAATAATTGTAAAAATGTGTTTAAATCTGCTGTAAGTTTGCGTTTTTGTCCTCGATCACACATGCGCTCTTCAATAAGCCGACAGAAAGCAGGTTAATGCGTTTACATGACGCGCAAAATCCAGGTAAGAGGCAAAAAATTGCCTGTGTCAATCGGTTTATTCTTACGCCGTTTATGAGCTTACTCTGATAAAAGAAAACGGGTTACCGCGGTTACATGACCATGTTCATTGTCGACTTATTAGGCATAATCGGCTTAAGAACGTGCATGTAAACACACTCAATGCTCTTCTTTAACATGCACAGAAACACTGACACTGATAGACAGAAGAACTGTATAGCTGACACCTACCTCTATCCTGACTCGTTTCTTTGTGTCTTTGGGAGCATCCCGTGATGTTGAAGTCTCCACTTTTGGCGTGAAGTCTTTGGTGGAGTCCTGTGTTGGCTCTGCTTTAGGCACGATGAAGAGTGTGTTTACTGTGGCCACTTCTACAACCTCCTCTCCGGCTCCTGAAAAAAAAAGACACATGCTGCCACATCCAACATGAAGGGATCCGACTACACCGGGAATGCATGAAGCGATCCTTACCTGATCCCGATCCGGAGCTGAAATCGTCGTCATCTTCAGGGTAACCTCCCGACCCGGCGTCCTCCAGGTATAAGTCATCCGTCGAGGAGGCCGATTTGGCAGCGGAGACTGCTATCTGCACAGGTAAACGAAGAGAATGGAGATTAATGCTGGCTTCATGTGCTATCGGAAATGTGCTACTTCCCACTTCAGAAGTCATGTTTACACTGCAAAAAAATGCTCTTCTTACTCAGCATTTGTGTCTTGTTTCTATTCTAAATATCTAACAATTCTTAAATCAAGAAAACCCAGACAACTTCCGGCAAGTTTAGATTTGCTCTGCAAGAAGTCTGGCAAAGAGCTCATTCAAGCCCATTTCTAATCCGTCGAAATCACAGCACCAATCAGAAACGTTGCTTTACACAAAACGACAGCGCAGCGACGGTGAAGCAGATTTTGGACATTACAAAGATGGATGAACATCACTCGTTCAAATCAGCAATCACGTCTGTTTTAAGCGATTTAAACTTTTCCTTTTCGCTAAAACCCGAGCAAAGAACAACGCTCAGCTACAGATGTGGATTACCACCATGGTAATTGCCGCCACCATGTTTAAAGTTTAAGGCACGCTGATCTCAGGAATTTGGGTATCATTATTATTTTCTGAACCTCACAGTGGTAAACACAGCATCAGAGGGCATTCACGTGCACTTTGTACCTCGGAAACTCGTATCGACGATAATTCCTTTAGCACATGAGTGGCATAAGATGTTTTACTGTCTCTTTCAGCTCAAATCCCTCGACTCACAGGCTATGAAATCGATTTTTTCAATGCGTTTGAAACGACTAAACTTCCCAGCTTGCCACACGATGCTTCAGTACTTGCTCTGCTTACTGATGAAATATGAAAGTCAATGTTTTCTGCCTTCACACGTATTATACACAACCGAAACTTCCCATCAAAGACTCAGAATGAACTGCACGCTCAGCCGTTTTAAAAGCACAGCAGAAACTTTCTAACAGCAGGTTTATTCTCAGGAGCCGACCCCACCGCACATTTACTAAATATCTGCAGCACTTTTACAGACTGGCAGTAAAAGGGAGTGTTCACTCAAAAATGAAACTCCTCCTCCAGTCATCCTAGGTGTGTATGACATTCTTCTTTCAGACGAACACAATCAGAGTTATAAAATGTCCTGGCTCATCCAATCTTTATAATGGGAGTGAATGACTGTTTCTGTTTTGAGGTCCATAAAAGTGCATTATGTACTTTTATGATGGATGGATGCACTTTTATGATGATAGATGCACTTTTATGATGGATAGATGCACTTTTATGATGATAGATGCACTTTTATGATGATAGAGGCACTTTTATGACGGATGGATGCACTTTTATGATGGATAGATGCACTTTTATGATGGATAGATGCACTTTTATGATGGATAGATGCACTTTTATGACGGATAGATGCACTTTTATGACGGATAGATGCACTTTTATGACGGATAGATGCACTTTTATGATGATAGAGGCACTTTTATGATGATAGATGCACTTTTATGATGGATAGATGCACTTTTATGACGGATAGATGCACTTTTATGATGGATGGATGCACTTTTATGATGGATGGATGCACTTTTATGATGGATGGATGCACTTTTATGACGGATAGATGCACTTTTATGACGGATAGATGCACTTTTATGACGGATAGATGCACTTTTATGATGGATGGATGCACTTTTATGACGGATGGATGCACTTTTATGATGGATGGATGCACTTTTATGATGGATAGATGCACTTTTATGATGATAGATGCACTTTTATGATGGATAGATGCACTTTTATGATGATAGATGCACTTTTATGATGATAGATGCACTTTTATGATGGATAGATGCACTTTTATGATGATAGATGCACTTTTATGATGATAGATGCACTTTTATGATGATAGATGCACTTTTATGATGGATGGATGCACTTTTATGATGGATGGATGCACTTTTATGATGGATGGATGCACTTTTATGACGGATAGATGCACTTTTATGACGGATGGATGCACTTTTATGACGGATGGATGCACTTTTATGATGGATGGATGCACTTTTATGATGGATAGATGCACTTTTATGATGATAGATGCACTTTTATGACGGATAGATGCACTTTTATGATGGATAGATGCACTTTTATGATGGATGGATGCACTTTTATGATGGATGGATGCACTTTTATGACGGATGGATGCACTTTTATGATGGATGGATGCACTATTATGATGGATAGATGCACTTTTATGATGGATAGATGCACTTTTATGATGGATGGATGCACTATTATGATGGATAGATGCACTTTTATGACGGATAGATGCACTTTTATGACGGATAGATGCACTTTTATGATGGATAGATGCACTTTTATGACGGATAGATGCACTTTTATGACGGATAGATGCACTTTTATGACGGATGGATGCACTTTTATGACGGATGGATGCACTTTTATGATGGATGGATGCACTTTTATGATGGATAGATGCACTTTTATGATGATAGATGCACTTTTATGACGGATAGATGCACTTTTATGATGGATAGATGCACTTTTATGATGGATGGATGCACTTTTATGATGGATGGATGCACTTTTATGACGGATGGATGCACTTTTATGATGGATGGATGCACTATTATGATGGATAGATGCACTTTTATGATGGATAGATGCACTTTTATGATGGATGGATGCACTATTATGATGGATAGATGCACTTTTATGACGGATAGATGCACTTTTATGACGGATAGATGCACTTTTATGACGGATAGATGCACTTTTATGATGGATAGATGCACTTTTATGATGGATAGATGCACTTTTATGATGGATAGATGCACTTTTATGACGGATAGATGCACTTTTATGACGGATGGATGCACTTTTATGATGGATGGATGCACTTTTATGATGGACAGATGCACTTTTATGATGGATAGATGCACTTTTATGATGGATGGATGCACTATTATGATGGATAGATGCACTTTTATGATGGATAGATGCACTTTTATGACGGATAGATGCACTTTTATGACGGATAGATGCACTTTTATGATGGATAGATGCACTTTTATGATGGATAGATGCACTTTTATGACGGATAGATGCACTTTTATGACGGATGGATGCACTTTTATGACGGATGGATGCACTTTTATGATGGATAGATGCACTTTTATGATGGATAGATGCACTTTTATGATGGATAGATGCACTTTTATGACGGATAGATGCACTTTTATGACGGATGGATGCACTTTTATGACGGATGGATGCACTTTTATGATGGATGGATGCACTTTTATGATGGACAGATGCACTTTTATGATGGATAGATGCACTTTTATGATGGATAGATGCACTTTTATGATGGATAGATGCACTTTTATGACGGATAGATGAACTTTTATGACGGATAGATGCACTTTTATGACGGATAGATGCACTTTTATGACGGATAGATGCACTTTTATGATGATAGAGGCACTTTTATGACGGATAGATGCACTTTTATGATGGATAGATGAACTTTTATGACGGATAGATGCACTTTTATGATGATAGATGCACTTTTATGACGGATAGATGCACTTTTATTTGGACTTCAAAACAGAAACAGTCATTCACTGTCATTATATAGCTTGGATGAGCCAGGACATTTATTAATATAACTCTGATTGAGTTCGTCTGAAAGCAGAATGTCATACACACCTAGGATGAGCTGAGGGAGAGTAAATCATGGAGTCATTTTAATTTTTGGGTGAACCATCTCTTTAACTGCAAAAACACAACTTACCCTTCATGTGAATGTGTCTTGAATCATGTCATTGCCGTTCTGTCAATGCAAACACACCTTTTTCCTGCCAATTGGACTCATCACACATTGCTCTGTATTCACAACACACTCGTTTGCTTACTGCAATTAACACTGCGCTATTAAACAGGGTTTTATTAAGAGAGGCATTTGTGTGCATATTCAAGCAGTTATTCATCAAATGATCAGCAAAAAATAGAGAAGAACATTATAACCGTGCATATATTTAGACATGCACACTTTAAATTATTATAAAATTAAATGTAATAAAATAGAAATATAAAGTAAAATATTACCTGAAAAAATTTACTTTAAAGGCAGCCATATATTTTAATGTATACATATTTTCACTGTGAAAAATAAATAAATAAATAAATAAATATATAAAATATTGCTTGAAATTTTTTTTGACTATTAAGTTGATATTTTTTCCACCCACCCTAAGAGCACAGATAGATGTATAAATATAAAATTATAAAAATATAATTTTATTATATTTTTAAGAATATAGAAATATAAAATTATAAAAATAACGGTGATTATAAATAATATATATATATATATATAGTTATATTGAACACACACTTTCAGTATTTAATTGTACTTTCTGAACTTAGTCACAGTAATCCAGTAGCGGTGGCTGTGGGAGTGGCCTCACAGGGCAGTGAAGCATTCTGGGAATTGTAGTCTTTCATCCCCATGAGACAAAAATACATTTTCTGTCTTTTCTCAGTCTAGAAGGCACCAAATTCAAAAATAATTTCACATTTCTACTACATCAATGACCCAGTTTAAATACAGATTCATCTTCCCAGTGCTGAAGTACTCCTTTAAGTAACAAATCCTTCTGTTCTTCTACTTAAGTAAAAATCTGTTTTTACATCTTCCACTTGTAACGGAGTAATATTTGATCAGTAGTACTTTTACTCTAGTAATATAGTTGTGTACTTTGTCCACGTCTGATAGAGCCACAGAGCATCTCCTTTAAAAATAGCCTACGCCATCTTTCACAAACAGGTAGAGCTGCAGAAGATGCTGAAAGGACACAATGATAAAACAGAACAATGACCAACAGCAGCATTCAAGCCCTAGTCCTGATCAAAGGAGGACTTTATCAAAGCAACTTTATCTTAACCTCTCTAAGCCCCTCTGCTATTCTCTGGCAGGACGATCGACTCGACACTGCTGCTGATGTGGTCAAACTCTTCCTCCACTGATTAAAATGCAAAGTACAAAGAACACAATAATCACACACACACACACACACACACACACACACACACACACACACACACACACACACACACACACACACACACACACACAGCAGTGCTCGATATCTCCAGTCAATTCTTTCTGTCATTGGGATTCAGTCAAAGTTCTGCAGTGTGTAATGTGTCTCACGTCTGCCCAATAAACAGGCCACTCGAGATCTGCTCAAACCTTCTGAAGGAATGCATTTGGCCTGAGTGCTCTTCAGCGATAAGTGTCTGGCTTTAAAAAAAACTACACACACACACACACACACACACACACACACGTTTGTTTTTGTGACATATGGGGACATTCCATAGGCGTAATGGTTTTTATACTGTACAAACCGTATTTTCGCACGGAGCAAGCGCTCTTAACACAGGTGTGCATGCACGCGTTTTGTCGCTGCTACGTAAACAAATTTCTGCACACAGGAAGACAGATGTTTAAATTAAGTTACGGTACCGACATCCAGTTATGGTGTCTCGCCTTTTTTTTTTTACTGTCTATTAAAGTCTGCCGCGTTTAAGTTACGGTGTAGCCTGTGTACTGTCATACATGTTTTCATAATGCAGAATATTCACTCAGCGCGCTGTCAGGCAGTTTGGGGCTGCCCGACTGTGTGCACTCGAATGCCGTGACAGCCTGCGCTCACGCATACAATCAGTAGTAACAGTTCGCAATTATATCCATATATCCTACCTTTTCTTGTAAACCCGATAAAATCCATGGCAATGAACGTCATCGGGGATGTTTAATCCACAAGCATTCTGAGAATTATTCCTACTCGTCGTTCACATCAATCTAAAAGTTGTCCTTTTAGGCTATAGGCGATTTTCATTCAAAGATGTAAAAGTAATTAAGCTATGTAGCCTATTGTATAATTTTTTTTACTAGATAAAAACATTAAAAACATATTGCAATAAATAATTACTCTGTTTAGCCTATGAATGGGCAATCCGATCCAGTCATGCTGTCATTAGAGTGTGCTAGCCAAACTTAACCCTTGATTAACCAGCGGCACTATTTGCTATTTATCTTATTACAATCACATGCATTTTTACATGATTTGTTATTTGTTCTATTTTTTATATCTTTGCATTATATATGCAAATGTTTACTCATAAGAAATAATCTTATCTTGTTCATATAATTCAGTGTCACCTATCAACCTGTAAGTTTTGCTGCACAGCAATGAAGATACTCTTTACAAGACGTATTGTGTCCTTAATAATGGCATCAGAATGCAACCAAAGCACATGATGGTAATTATAATTAATTGTAAATCATCCAAAATAAATGCCATGATCATTAGATTTTATACAGGTGTTACTATATTGATTTTGTAAATGGTGATCAGCAACCAAATATTGATAATATGGAAGTTACTGCCTTTTGCCTTGGCATGACTCCACATTTTTTGCAGAAAATACAAAGGAAGAGTGCAGTAACTTCAAAATAGGGTGTGTATGTGTGTATGTGTGTGTGTGTGTGTGTGTGCGCGTGCACTTTATGATTTTATTGAATGCATTGCTCTTGTATAGTCTTTTACTTTGGAATTTTAAGAGCAATAAACATATATTGCAATGTTAAGGAATTAGTTTTTTTCATTCAGATAATTAAATCAACATGTATAAATTGCTATTAGGCAATTAATGGGGAGATAATCGATAATCGAATCGAATCGTAACCGAATCGGACAGGGAAAATTAATCGTTAGATTAATCGATGCACCGAAAAAATAATCGCTAGATTAATCGGTAAAAAAATAATCGTTTATCCCAGCCCTAATATATATATATATATATATATATATATATATATATATATATATATATATATATATATATATATATATATATATATATATATATATATATATATATATATATATATATATATTAATATTTATAAGCTATGTATAATATATATTTATACAAAATATAAAACAAATTAATAATTGAATATATAAATAAATATTTTTGTATAGTATTATTTTACAACATGGATTTATACAATAATTTATAAATGCAATATACATATAACATGCATTTGATAAATGCAATTATTTAATGAACTCTTTAATACATAATTTAATAACACACACACTATATATATAATTCATGTACATTTTTGCTTATGCATACAGAATACTGTTTTTGTCCTCGCTGTGTTTGATTGCTGCATGTGAAGAATAAACTATTTTAAAAGCAGGATTGATCGGGTCACATGACCTGGCCTGATTACACAGGACGTCCTTAAACTGATTAGTCGACTAGCCATTTGGCCCTAATTTTCGCACATCCCAACCTGACACACATTTATTGTGAGTTCTTCCAGCCGGGGCAACGCCGTCATGAGCTCAGAGTAAAGAAGCCGATCAGCCTCGTCACACACGGCTCGCAGTAATGAAGGACCAGCGGTGTGTGGCACAGCGTTTAAGGGTCAGTTCACCCCAAAATGAAACGTCTGTCATTAACTCCTCTCCCTAATGTCGCTCCACACCCGTAAGACCTCCGTTCATCTTCACACACAGTTTAAGATATTTTATATTTAGTCTGAGAGCGTATGCAAGTGTATGCACACTATACTGTCCATGTCCAGAAAGGGAATAAAAACATCATCACAGTAGTCCATATGAGACATCAGTGGGTTAATTAGAGTCTCTTGAAGCATCCAAAATACATTTGGGTCCAAAAATAACAAAAACTACGACTTTATTCAGCATTGGCTTCTCTTCCGCGTTTGTGTTAACTCCTCAGATAAAGATTCAAACGGTTATGAATCAGCGAATCGACTCATGATTCGGATCGCCAATGTCACGTGATTTCAGCAGTTTGACACGTGATCCGAATCATGAATCGATTCGCTGATTCATAACCGTTTGAATCTTTATCTGAGGAGTTAACTCAAGCACGGAAGAGAAGCCAATGCCGAATAAAGTCGTAGTTTTTGTTATTTTTGGACCCAAATGTATTTTGGATGCTTCAAGAGACTCTAATTAACCCACTGATGTCTCATATGGACTACTGTGATGATGTTTTTATTCCCTTTCTGGACATGGACAGTATAGTGTGCATACACTTGCATACGCTCTCGGACTAAATATAAAATATCTTAAACTGTGTGTGAAGATGAACGGAGGTCTTACGGGTGTGGAGCGACATTAGGGAGAGGAGTTAATGACAGACATTTCATTTTTGGCTGAACTAACCCTTTAACGTTTGTGTGTCTCTAATGAAAACGCCACCAGCGGGAGATTGCTCCGTTTCCATAGTGAGCCTCGGTGTGAAAGACGGAGATGGAGAAACCAGGGAGAAGGACAGAGACGATAAATGAAGAGAGGAAGAAAAAAGAGGGAGGGAATGAGGACGTAAGGGAGCGAGAGATTACCGCTGCTAAGGACAATCTGCTGCCCTCAGGTTACACTGCTAAAAGCCTGTCAAACTGCACATCTATGCCTAGCAACCTCTGAAAGAAAGAAAGGCTCCTACTGTCTGACATATGCTTTAAACCATGGCATTGTTAAAGCAGCAGAAACTGAGAGAAGGACAAACGTGGCAGAGCTCATGTGGCCGGCTGTCAGCTGCATGTTCAAAAAATGTTCATGCCCTGATGTAGTTTTGGGTCCTTTGGCTTCATTGCAAAAAACGCTTTTCTTACTTAGTATTTGTCTTGTTTCTAGTCCAAACATCTAAAAATTCTTAAAAACAAGAAGTATTTACTAGACAAGCAACAGTAATTGTCTTGTTTTGGGGGAAAATAACTCAAAATGAAGAGAGTTTTTGCTTATAATAAGCTTTGCTTACCCCACTGGCAGATTATTTCGCTTATTTTTAAAGCTCCACTGTGTGATATTTTCCCCCATCTAGCGGTGTAAAGGTATATGACCATCCAGTGAATATTAGTTTCTGTTCCTCTCAATTCTGATTTCGTTTCAACTCCCACGGTGGCCGATTTAGTCCAAGATTAACATGGCAATCCCCCTCTTCACATTCGACACGGTGCCATCGAGTGTTAAAACGCGAAAGACTAAAGGCCTTCGCACACTGAGTCCGTAATTCGCATGCGAAATGTACGCATGTCAAAAAATAAATTCGACCTCACATTATGTCAATCACATGCCTCCGAAACTTTTGCCCGTCCAAAAAAAAATGTGGAACAGGTTTGATTTTCTGCGTTTTTGCATCCGTAAAAATGCATTTTGAGAGACGTTTTGACAACTCAGAGCCACCATACATATTATTCTAGCAAAAATACCAAAAATATTATTATATCACAGCTATAATTATAGCACATCAAGTCTCTGTAAAGCTGTGTGTGTGCGTGTGTGTTTGGATCCATAGACATACTGCCAGGTGTTCGGGATCAATTGATTCTCTGAAATTAGTGGTCGTAGTTTTAATATGTGGCTCCAGTATCGCTAGCAAAGCTCAAACTGAGCCACTGACACTGAAACTTTAAATCAGTCGGTCTGGATAATCCCGCTGGATAGAAACTCTCCTCTCTACGCGATCGCAGGAGTGGATGAACACAATCGCCTCAGGACAAACAAATCATCCTCACTAGACGTCACTTTGTCTTGTTTTGCGTTTTTTACCCGTAACGCATTCATTAATCCGCATCGGACTCAGTGTGCACGGTCTCTGTGCGTGATTAATTTTTCAGATCACGAATACGAAAAAACTCATGCGAAAATATCGGACTCCGTGTGCAAAGACCTTAAGCTTGAATTTACGGGTATGTCCCTCTTTGGCTACTGTACTTTCAAGATGGAGGAGCAACATGGCGACCGGCATTCGAACCCCTCACCCGTATGTGTTTTCAACGGCATATTATAAACTTACGAGAATACTTTATTACTCGAAAGAAGTAAATATACATTAATGAGCACATATATTTTTGAAAGAACTAAGTGCTTTTAGCTAAGAATAAACTAAAAAAGTTACACAGTGTAGCTTTAAGCAAAAACTCTCTTCATTTTGAGTTATTTTCCCCCAAAACAAGACAATTACTGTTGCTTGTCTAGTAAATACTTCTTGTTTTTAAGAATTTTTAGATGTTTGGACTAGAAACAAGACTGTAACGATGAGTCAACAAGAGTGGGGATCCAAATGCAATTTTATTAAGACAATGATCCACAATCGAAGTCCAGAGTACAGGCAAGGTCACAATACATACATGCAGGCAGTCCAAACAAACAACACTACAAGGCAGGGAACGCAGGCAAGAGAGTAGTCCGAACAGGGCCGGCCCGTGGCATAGGCGGAATAGGCAAATGCTAGGGGCGCCACTCGTCCATTTTTTATTACTATTTTTTGGCTACTTTTTTTTACTAATATTAATTTGAAATATTACCACACACACACAAAAAAAAGCATAACTAAATCCCCAGAGTCTTCCCAGACTGCCACATCAATCTCCCCTGCCCATCGAGTGCTTTAGTATGTCCGATATTGAACGGGCGATCAGTTTAACATTGGGAATCTGTTGTCGCGTCGCCTCTCGCACATCTAATGTAGACAGGATTGCTTTCGTTTTTAATGTGCTTGTTCGCTCGCGCCAGACAGTGAAAGTTGCCTAATTATTTATGACGGATGGCCAATGTGTCAAAAAGACCGAAGCCCTCCGATACAGGAAAGATAAGGAATAAGGGGATAAAGACAGAGGTAAAGTGATGAAATGAATGAACAGTTTATCTAATTGCATTATCTAAATATGAATGTTTGATAATTAATTCCAGTTATTTTACCTTAAACTTTATGTAAGCTCTTCTGGATGATCAGAATCTGTAAACAATCATGTCAATTGTTTATAAACACATATACGTTTTTTTTAATATCCTAATGTTTTTACTCTGTTGTGCAATTTTAAGGGAATATATGGCGTTTTATTAGTGACATTTATATACAGGTTTATTTAAAATAGCTAAAAAATAAAATAAAATGCACACTAAATATAAAACTTTCTTCAAAAGTTTACTTCATGGTGAAAACATGAGCATGCATAGTTTAGTGGAGAATATACACACACACATTTGTGTGTGTGTGTGTGTGTGTGTGTGTGCGCGTGCATGCGTGATTTTTTTTTATATATTTTTTTTTTATTATAAAAACACAACCAACATATAAAAACCTTGATACAAGGGGCACCATGTAAAATCTTGCCTAGGGCAGCAAATTGGTCAGGGCCGGCCCTGAGTCCGAAACAGGCAGGTGATCCAAAACCAAGACACACGAAACATGGGAGACCGCTCAGAATTGTAGAGTTACACTTAAAAAGACTTCACCCTGAATTAGTGATGTTACGGCTGACACCGATGCTCCGAAGCTTGCTTCAAACTCGAATGGTCCTTGAAATGAACCACTGCTTCGGAGCTTGTATCATTACGTCACTGGTCACGTGAAAATGCCTTCTGAAGCAAACACACTGCTTCACTCCTGAAGTGAACCACCTGACTGCTTTGACAGCCCAATCCAGTGTTGACAGGTAGAAATAAACCTGCCGGCTGTATTTCTAAAGTGCTTTCACACAAAATACTGACATACAAATACTACAAAAAAATCTGTAGTGGTTTAAATGGTAAAAGCCAACTTTTGGTATTTTAACAGAAACCATTAGAATTTCTGTGATGGTTTCCAACTTTTTAAAGCTGCTCTGATCTTCTGTCCTTGTCTAAAGAAATAATTACACACACACATCATGCTTAATGTTTCACTATCACACTCTAAAAAATGCTGGGTTAAAAACAACCCAAGTTGGGCTGAAAATGCACCAACCCAACAATTGGGTTGTTTTAACCCAATGGTTGAGTTGTTTTAACCCAATGGTTGAATTGTTTTAACCCAATGGTTGAGTTGTTTTAACCCAATGGTTGAGTTGTTTTAACCCAGTGGTTGAGTTGTTTTAACCCAGTGGTTGAGTTGTTTTAACCCAATGGTTGAGTTGTTTTAACCCAATGGTTGAGTTGTTTTAACCCAGTGGTTGAGTTGTTTTAACCCAATGGTTGAGTTGTTTTAACCCAATGGTTGAGTTGTTTTAACCCAATGGTTGAGTTGTTTTAACCCAATGGTTGAGTTGTTTTAACCCAATGGTTGAGTTGTTTTAACCCAATGGTTGAGTTGTTTTAACCCAGTGGTTGAGTTGTTTTAACCCAGTGGTTGAGTTGTTTTAACCCAGTGGTTGGGTTAAATGTTGCTTAAGACAACCCAATTGCTGGGTAAGGACAACTCAACCATTGGGTTAAAACAACCCAATTGTTGGGTTGGTGCATTTTCAACCCAACTTGGGTTGTTTTTAACCCAGCATTTTTTAGAGTGCAAGGTGAACACATGAAATTCCTCAGTATCTGTAAAATTCACCTACATAAATGAGTTTTACAGCACTAACACTGTTTCAGCTTTGATCGCCTCGGTAAACACGTAATTAAACGGGGCGTGAACATAAGCCTACTTGCATTTTATGGTTGTCAGCTTTGTTGCATTACATTGACTTCACCAGGAGATGGTGCTGCAATTTCTATCGGAATGAAGCTTCGAGTAATGAACCATTTTCGACACAATTGTATCAGAAAGCGATAATGCTTCAAAACGCTTCATTTGGCCATCACTACCCTGTAGGGTTGCCACCTGTCTCTGACAAAAAACCTGGACATATGGAATGACCTGACCGACTGCTTTGCTCACAAGTGAAAATGTCCATTAGACATTAGACCCATAAGACAAAATTGGCCTTTGTGCAGTTAGATAGAGCATAGTCATGACCAGGGATGGAAATTAGCACCCGCCACCAGCCAAATGCGGGTGATTTTGAGTTGTGGCGGGTAAACTCGCTTCACCTACCGGCCACCGTGGCGGGTAAATAAAAATAGCATACTGTTTCCCCTCTTTATAAACTGTGTTCAGTGCATGCGAGTGCGGCCGCATGTCCGAATATGACCCATAGAGAAATGACCAGTCGTTTTCGCCGTCATTACCCGGATGTAGTGTCAGAAGACGCGAATACTCGCGCGCGCTGAGAGAAGATCCGTCACTGCGCATCATCCGAAAGCGCGCACTCGTCTCACAGCGCGCAAATATTGAGTTCTCTTTCAAGTCTTGTGCTTAAACGGACAAACTCACACAAAAAGTATGCCAACATGTTCATCTTGATGAGAATTCTAGCAGACATAGTCTGAATACGCCTTAAGTGAACTTTATACAGTCGTGAAAGATGACGCATATCCCTCTATTAGGTCTTAAAGGGGAAGTAGCCTTTACTGCTATGTTTAATGTCAAACAAACGATAAGGACATCACTCACTGCTCTTGATTGAATAGCTTTTGTAAGTTTAATAAGGAATAATCTTTCATTTAAACAGTTAAATATGCAGTTATTTTACATTTGATTACTTTATTACATTTCTGTAGGCTAGTAGACCTGTACATTATTATTTAATGTACACATGAGTGAGGTCAAGTTAAACATTTTACTTTGAATTTTATTTTATACTGTTTGATGTTGCAATGTGCTAAATAAATATTTGCATAATTTGTAATTGATTTATTATTTTAAACTTTAATATTAATTAATGCAATTTTAAGTAAAGTTTCTCAGTCATAGCATTAGCCATAAATGCAATGGATAATTGGCATAATTTCTTTTAGTGCTTCGGTTTCAGCCAATGATTTTTATTTCGGTGCATCCCTACTGACAATGTTCTGCTCGGTGTGTCGTCAACACGCTTCAGAAGATGCCAAAACTAGTAGTTTCATTGTTGGTACTAAAAACCTAAAACTGGAAGCCATAAAAGACCACGAATCATCCAAATGCCACATCCAGGTAAAAAAAAAAAAAAAGAGAGAACATAGAGCCCTACTCATTTAATGAAATGTATATCAGTTCATGGTTTGTGTGTGTATAAGAGTGAAAAAATGTCAATAAACTGCTTAAGTATTGTAGAGCTTGTAGTATTAATTTTCACGTCCAGTTACACATTGTCGGTTAAAAACAAGAAAGTGGCTGGTTAAAACATTGAGTGGCTGGTAGATTTTGAAATCCACCAGCCACAGTGGCCAGTGGACAAAAAAGTTAATTTCCATCCCTGGTCATGACTATATATATTACTATACATATTTTAAACATCTCGAGTATTCTCACTTATCTTACTTAACTTATAGCTTACCTGATTGCTAGATACTGGTGCTTGTGCTTGCTTTTGCTTCCTCTTTGCTAAAGAAATAGAGGGATGACACTAACAACAAACGATGTTCACGACGTACAATCTTCTTCACTGCTTCAATTTGCCGCCTGTAGTAACTGGCAAGCTGCCAAGACAGATGCGCTAGATGACATAGCCTACGTCACGTTATACGACACACCCGACCCGTTCCCGAGCCAATTATAGCACATTCTACACACAAGAGACACCCTATGAGAGACACCGATTACTCTGTGCATAATGAATAGGCTATTTCAAGTGAGAAAATAGTAAATTGAACATACATAATCACGTAGCCTTTTGAAAACCGGGACATTCAGTGTTCCGGGAGAGTGGATCATTTTCCCGGGACAGGTTATTAAAAAGAAGGACAATCCCGGTAAAACCGGGACAGGTGGCAACCCTACTACCGTTGTGGCTTACAACAAGCGAACATGGAAAACAACCCGCGGGGAAAAAACGCGGACTTGGCAGCCGAGTGCAGTCGAGTTCTGTTGACATTTGACAACTAACGTAAGGCGCCGCATTATGAAGATCGTTTATTCCAGCACGTATGCAGACAGGGTTGCCAAGTTTTTACAACAAAACCCGCCAACCACTAGCCCTAAACAATAGCTTCTCAGGGGGTTCTCCGAAAAAAAGGGTGTTTGGGGGGTAAAATTGGTTATTTTGGCAAGGTTGCTGCTAAAACTCACACTCATGGGTCTATATATCACATAATAGTCGCTTCAACAAGCGGACATAGAAAACAACCCGCGGGGGAAAAAAAGAAGACTTGGCAACACAGTGCAGTTGAGCTCTGTTGACATTTGACAACTAACGTTATGCGTCGCTCCACTGCTCTGATTGGTTGTCGGTCTGTCCAATCGAGGTCTTTCCTGGTTGGGTTGAAACACGCCCCATAATCACAGCCCAATGAGCATGTCAGGCTAATATTTTCCCCAGAAAACAAGCAAAAATATCTTATGTCATTTTACTGGTAAATGCATCTTGATTTAAGAATATTTCGATATTTGGACTGGAAACAAGAAAAAAATACTAAATAAGAAGAGCATTTTTTTTGCGGTGCATTTTTTGTGAGCTGAGATCATTCATGGTCTGATCTACAAACCAGAATCTCCTCATCGGTCCTGAGAGACGCACGAGGCCTTTCCTCCTCCGCGGAGAGCCTCAGAAATGCTTTGAAGCTGACTTTGACTGATCAAGGGATAGGAGCTCCATAAACGTCTCGAAGTTAAAGGGAAGTGCTCACTGAGCTCTAATCCTCACAATGAAGACTCAGCCGTAGACCTCCAGAGCTGACTGTAGTAATCAAAACCAAAGACGGATTCATTCACACAGACATATTTCAAGGCCTGTCTTCATGCAGAATCCCTAAAATAAAGCCTTATTTTAAAAAACGAATAGAAAACGGAGACAGCTGAACGCTGAAAAGGGACCATTTATCACAGACACTGCAAAAATGCTCTTCTTGTTTAGTATTTTTTTCTTGTTTCCAGTCCAAATATCGAAATATTCGGAAATCAAGATGCATTTACTAGATAAGTAAAATGACATAAGATATTTTTGCTTGTTTTCTGGGGAAAATAATCAAAAAGAAGTGAGTTTTTGCTTAAAAACAAGCAACATTATCTGCCAATGGGGTGAGAAAAATAATCGTATTTGTGTTTAGAAAGAAGAAACAACACTGCAAAAAAATGCTTTTCTTATTTCGTATTTTTGTCTTGTTTCTAGTCTAAATACATTAAGAAACATTTAAGTAAAAATTGTTGTCTTGTTTTGGGGGAAAATAACTCAAAATGAAGAGAGTTTTATCTTAAAATAAGATAAATAATCTGCCAATGGGGTGAGAAAAATAATCTTGTTTCTGTTTGAATTAAGATTATTTTGCTTACTCCATTGGCAGATTATTTATCTTATTTTAAGATAAAACTTAAATTTACAGTTATTTGTCCTCAAAACAAGACAAAAATACTGAGGAAGAAAAGCATTTTTTCAGATTTCATTCAGAAACAAGATTATTTTTCTCACCCCATATGCAGATCATTTTGCCTGTTATAAGCAAAAACTCTCTTCATTTTGCTTTTATTTTCAACAAAACAATGTCGTTTTACTCTAGTAAATGCATCTTGATTTAAGAATTTTTTAGATATTTAGACAAGAAACAAGACAAAATTACTAAGTAAGAAGAGCATTTTTTTGCAGTGGACAGAGAAGTAAACGCAAACGGAGGAGCTGCAGATCTCCGCCGTTCGTTCTCTCGTTGTTTAAAGCGCTGCTGAAAGCATGTTGGGCAGGGGAGCAAGTGCACCGGCCCAGCACAGATTAATACGCTCTCCGGTTCCAAAACAAACTGGCGTCTGACATACGCAGGCCGGCGCCACATTCCTGGGCTAGTGCCCCATGTAAGGATACGAAGGGTCTCCGTGCCGAAGCTGCAGGGGCAAACACTTTTACAACAACTGAGAAAGTGCCCTGACAGACCGCATGCAGAACGTCAGGGACTTTACATGAACAAAATGTACTTTAACCACTTAAACTCCAAGGACAACAGGGTCGGGAATGACATCGTCATGTATATACTTTCCATGTTAAATGTCTGTGGAGGAGCTCTGAGCTCATATGAAAGCTTAGAGTCTCTGCTTTCTGTAGATATGCATCACTTCAGCATTTGTTTTACACAAAGTAATGTATTTACACTAAATTACTCTGGTGCCATTTCCGCTTGGATTTGGCCGACCCAAATTGAAATGCCTCCCATACACACATACAGTGGTCTAGGTTCAACACAGGGATGGAAATTAACTTTTTTGTTTGGATTTCAAAATCTACCAGCCACTCAATGTTTTAACCAGCCAGTTTCTTGTTTATAACCGACAATGTGTAACTGCACGTGAAAAATTAATACTACAAGCTCTACAATACTTCAGCTGTTCATTTAATCTCAAATCTCAATGAAATGCTGACATTTTCTCTTATACACACACAAACTATTAACTGATATACATTTTATTAAATGAGTAGGGCTCTGAGCGCTCTTTTTTTTTACCTGGATGTGGCATTTGGATGATTCGTGGTCTTTTATGGCTTCCAGTTTAAGGTTTTTACCAACAATGAAACTACTAGTTTTGGCATCTTCTGAAGCGTGTTGACGACACACCGAGCAGAACATTGTCAGTAGGGATGCACCGAAATAAAGATTATTGGCTGAAACCGAAACACTAGAAATTAAGAAATTATGCCAATTTACCATTGCATTTATGGCTAATGCTATGACTGTGTAACTTTACTAAAAAATCAAGGCATTACAATTCCATTCATTAATATTAAAGTTTCAAGTAATAAATCAATTACAAATTATGCAAATATTTATTTAGCACATTGCAACAACCAACAATATAAAATAAAATTCAAACTAAAATGTGTTTTGTTCTTGACCTCACTCATGTGTACATTAAATAATAATGTACAGGCCTACTGGCCTGCCGAAAGGTACAGAAATTGAATAAAGTAATCAAATGTAAAAGAACTGCATATTTAACTGTTTAAATTAAAGATTAATCCTTATTAAACTTACGAAAGCTATTCAATCAAGAGCAGTGCGTGATGTCCTTTTGTTTGACATTAAACAGAGCAGTAAAGGCTACTGCCCCTTTAAGACCTAATAGAAGGATATGCTCGTCTTTCTCGACTCTATACAGTTCACTTAAGGCATATACAGGCTATGTCTGCTTGGATACTCATCAAGATGGACACGTTGACATACTTTTTGTGTGAGTTTGTCCGTTTAAGCACAAGACTTGAAAAAGAACTCAATATTTGCGCGCTGTGAGACGAGTGCGCGTTCTCGGATGATGCGCAGTGACGGATCTTCTCTCAGCGCGCGCGAGTATTCGCGTCTTCTGACACTACATCCGGGTAATGACGGCGAAAACGACTGGTCATTTCTCTATGGGTCATTTTCGGACATACGGCCGCACTCGCATGCATTGAACAAAGTTTACAAAGAGGGGAAACAGTATGCTATTTTTATTTACCCGCCACGGTGGCCGGTAGGTGAAGCGACTTTACCCGCCACAGCTCAAAATCACCCGCATTTGGCTGGTGGCGGGTGCTAATTTCCATCCCTGGTTCAACATGTTGGTTTCATTTTACAGGAAACCCTTTAAAGTTACATAAAACACTGCTAAAAGTCATAAACATGTAAGTATATGTTGTCTGAGTTGTTATAACCCCCCCCCCAAAAAAAATTAGGCTTTTTGATTTTTTTAATATAAATTCATTTTTGAACGTGTGTAACTCAAGCCCGGTGTGCTTTAGGACCCTGCAGTAGGGATGGCTCGATACCACAATTTTGGCTTCGGTACGGTACCACAATCTAATACCGAAGTACCGATATTAAATCGATACCATGCGGTCTGATATTAGCGCGGGTATATCGCACGCGAATGAGAACAATTATGCAAGTTTTGAGTTTATAAAGTGGGAAATTACCACAAATGTTTATTAGTAAATTAATCAGCAAAGCTTATCACATCAAATCAGTCATTTGAAAACTTTCTTGTGAGAAATAATTTCAGCAAAAATCTCTCAAAATTAGCAAATTGCTTCTGGTTTCATAAGACATCGCACTACACTAAAGCAATCTGCATAATCCTATTCAACATTTCACGCTCGTCTCGGGATGGAAAACGGAAATCATTTGAACACGCAAGAGATTTTATAGCATTTCGTAATAACAGTTACAGGAGATATGAGCTAATACGACACACACACACACACACACACACACGCCTGTCACTTAGTCACGCTCGCACATTACACATTAAGTTTCCTTAAACAGTCAAATAAACAGAATTATGTACAAATGTCCGTCTTTAGCGAGTAAGTTATTCACATCAACACAGGCGGTTGTGTCTAACGGGAATATAAATAGTGCAATAGTACGCATGCAAATATAATGAGATCTAAATGTCATTGGTTGAAACGAACGCTGGAGATTGTGATATTTGATCTTATGTTAGGCTGTGTGTGTGCGTTGATCAGTGTTAAAAGAAAATAAATGTCTAAATGAGATGGTTTGAATGATCACTGACCTGTCGATCTCTTCAGAAGTCTTAAAGTCAGGATAGTGACAGATGCTTCTTGGCTAGGTTTGATGGTTCTTCATCAGTTTTATAAGCAAAGTCATTACAAATGTCACTTCTACTCCTCTATTAATTCGTTTTGGGCATCTTGAGTGAGATTCAACTGCTTTATCCATTTTGTTCGTCTATGTTGTTGTCACATTAGCCGGTTGTTTCGGGTCAGTTTGGGTAGCGCGCTGCCATCTAGCGGTGAACTTCGGAACAGCAGCATATACCGAAATGTGCCAAATCATGATATCGTACCGTTTTAAATAAAATATATACCGGTATTTTTCCAGTACCGGTATATCGCGCATCCCTACCCTGCAGACAGTTTGGGATGTTATATAGACAACATATACACACAAGACGATAGAATTAGTCCGCTCTCGCGGTTAACAGAGCTGAAGTGTGGACTCATTTTGGCTTCAGCTACAAAGAAGCCACTAAGGAAATCAACAAGTCATTTTGTTTGCAAAATAGGCCAAGTTAAAATCCAGTACTCGGGAAACATTGAATTTGAGAGCTCGCTTAACATCCTGACGTCACCCGCGTTGCTGAGAAGCGTTTCGATAGAATAGGACACATTTTCCTCTCAGTAACAAAATAAACAAAACTGACAGCGGCGGCAGCAGAACCTGATCAGAGCGATGTGGATATGATGACTAGCTCTGCAGTTCAGTAGCAGACTTGAAATAGCACTTTATACAATAGACTGCGTTAAAGAAAACAGCTTTACAGTGTTAAATATAAAACAAACAGTCATTCAGTCATGGAATGAATGAACTAAGCACTTTTTGTTGCTAAATAGTTTAGAAATGAAAAACTGCTATACTGTGAATCTTTAAAACATGTACACATAAAGAATCCTGCAGACACTTTACTATTTCCCTTTACTTAGATTGCACACAATACTGAAATAAACGATAATGTATTAATTAAATAAAACAGTTACTTATCATGTTTTATGCATATGGTTGTGTTCTTTATTCTTTTAAATTAATATATCTAAAACAATATTTTTTCCGTACAATATCACAATATACCGTATCGTAACCCATGTATCGTGATACGCAGTCATGGATTCTCGAATACTTGTGATATTTGGATGTTACTCGACAAATTGCAATTGAAATTGATGATGGTTTCAAATCGAGTACTCAAACTTAATAGAGGAAAAAACTTTCATGTGCAAGCTTACATGTGGCTTCTTGGCTGCCTGTAACCTGGCCTTCCACCTCATAAAGGGCCGGACAGCCGGGTCAGATAGAACCTGACCAGGGCCATAAATACCTGATCCTGTGGCGGGGAAAATATGTAGAGGCATTCTGACAATATCTGACAGCATTCTGCCACCACTTCACATTAAAATGTTCCTATAATGCCCCTTTTACAAGATGTAAAAATAAATATTTGATGTCCCCAGTGTGTGTGAAGTTTTAGCTCAAAATACCCTACAGATCATTTTTATAGAATGTTAAAATTGTCACTTTTTGAGGGCGAGCAAAAACGCGCCATTTTTGTGTGTGCCCCTTTAAATGTAAATGAGCTGCTGCGCCCGCCCCCTTTCAGGAAGAAATGAAGGGTGAAGCTTCAAGAGCTCATGTTAGCAGCTCTAATTACCACACACACACACACACACACACACACACACACACACAATATCAGAAACTGTTCAGCCTTTTATGATCAAATGGACTTGGACAATGATGGAGAGACTCCAGAAGAAGAGTCGACATGTAGAATGAGACAGGACGCTTCTGAAGGGAGAGTTGATGAATTTATGTGTTAATGATTTTCAGTCATTGATTAGCATATTCTGTCACGATGATCTCTAAACCGCTGTGAGATGAGCAGAGAATATCTGCTGATGAAGAGAGAACAGGGATAGTTTAGTTTAATTACGGTTATAATATCTGCTGATTAAGAGAGAACAGGGATAGTTTAGTTTAATTACGGTTATAATATCTGCTGATGACGAGAGAACAGGGATAGTTTAGTTTAATTACGGTTATAATATCTGCCGATGAAGAGAGAACAGGGATAGTTTAGTTTAATTACGGTTATAATATCTGCTGATGAAGAGAGAACAGGGATAGTTTAGTTTAATTACGGTTATAATATCTGCAGATGAAGAGAGAACAGGGATAGTTTAGTTTAATTACGGTTATAATATCTGCAGATGAAGAGAGAACAGGGATAGTTTAGTTTAATTACGGTTATAATATCTGCTGATGAAGAGAGAACAGGGATAGTTTAGTTTAATTACGGTTATAATATCTGCTGATGAAGAGAGAACAGGGATAGTTTAGTTTAATTACGGTTATAATATCTGCTGATGAAGAGAGAACAGGGATAGTTTAGTTTAATTACGGTTATAATATCTGCTGATGAAGAGAGAACAGGGATAGTTTAGTTTAATTACGGTTATAATATCTGCTGATGAAGAGAGAACAGGGATAGTTTAGTTTAATTACGGTTATAATATCTGCTGATGAAGAGAGAACAGAGATAGTTTAGTTTAATTACGGTTATAATATCTGCCGATGAAGAGAGAACAGGGATAGTTTAGTTTAATTACGGTTATAATATCTGCTGATGAAGAGAGAACAGGGATAGTTTAGTTTAATTACGGTTATAATATCTGCCGATGAAGAGAGAACAGGGATAGTTTAGTTTAATTACGGTTATAATATCTGCTGATGAAGAGAGAACAGGGATAGTTTAGTTTAATTACGGTTATAATATCTGCCGATGAAGAGAGAACAGGGATAGTTTAGTTTAATTACGGTTATAATATCTGCTGATGAAGAGAGAACAGGGATAGTTTAGTTTAATTACGGTTATAATATCTGCTGATGAAGAGAGAACAGGGATAGTTTAGTTTAATTACGGTTATAATATCTGCCGATGAAGAGAGAACAGGGATAGTTTAGTTTAATTACGGTTATAATATCTGCTGATGAAGAGAGAACAGGGATAGTTTAGTTTAATTACGGTTATAATCTCTGCCGATGAAGAGAGAACAGGGATAGTTTAGTTTAATTACGGTTATAATATCTGCTGATGAAGAGAGAACAGGGATAGTTTAGTTTAATTACGGTTATAATATCTGCCGATGAAGAGAGAACAGAGATAGTTTAGTTTAATTACGGTTATAATATCTGCTGATGAAGAGAGAACAGGGATAGTTTAGTTTAATTACGGTTATAATATCTGCTGATGAAGAGAGAACAGGGATAGTTTAGTTTAATTACGGTTATAATATCTGCCGATGAAGAGGGAACAGGGATAGTTTAGTTTAATTACGGTTATAATATCTGCTGATGAAGAGAGAGCAGGGATAGTTTAGTTTAATTACGGTTATAATATCTGCCGATGAAGAGAGAACAGGGATAGTTTAGTTTAATTACGGTTATAATATCTGCTGATGAAGAGAGAACAGGGATAGTTTAGTTTAATTACGGTTATAATATCTGCTGATGAAGAGAGAACAGAGATAGTTTAGTTTAATCACGGTTATAATATCTGCTGATGAAGAAAGAACAGGGATAGTTTAGTTTAGTTACGGTTATAATATCTGCTGATGAAGAGAGAACAGGGATAGTTTAGTTTAATTACGGTTATAATATCTGCTGATGAAGAGAGAACAGGGATAGTTTAGTTTAATTACGGTTATAATATCTGCTGATAAAGAGAGAGCAGGGATAGTTTAGTTTAATTACGGTTATAATATCTGCTGATGAAGAGAGAACAGGGATAGTTTAGTTTAATTACGGTTATAATATCTGCTGATGAAGAGAGAACAGGGATAGTTTAGTTTAATTACGGTTATAATATCTGCTGATGAAGAGAGAACAGGGATAGTTTAGTTTAATTACGGTTATAATATCTGCTGATGAAGAGAGAACAGGGATAGTTTAGTTTAATTACGGTTATAATATCTGCTGATGAAGAGAGAACAGGGATAGTTTAGTTTAATTACGGTTATAATATCTGCTGATGAAGAGAGAACAGGGATAGTTTAGTTTAATTACGGTTATAATATCTGCTGATGAAGAGAGAACAGGGATAGTTTAGTTTAATTACGGTTATAATATCTGCTGATGAAGAGAGAACAGGGATAGTTTAGTTTAATTACGGTTATAATATCTGCTGATGAAGAGAGAGCAGGGATAGTTTAGTTTAATTACGGTTATAATATCTGCCGATGAAGAGAGAACAGGGATAGTTTAGTTTAATTACGGTTATAATATCTGCTGATGAAGAGAGAACAGGGATAGTTTAGTTTAATTACGGTTATAATATCTGCTGAAGAAGAGAGAACAGGGATAGTTTAGTTTAATTACGGTTATAATATCTGCAGATGAAGAGAGAACAGGGATAGTTTAGTTTAATTACGGTTATAATATCTGCTGATGAAGAGAGAACAGGGATAGTTTAGTTTAATTATGGTTATAATATCTGCTGATGAAGAGAGAACAGGGATAGTTTAGTTTAATTACGGTTATAATATCTGCCGATGAAGAGAGAACAGGGATAGTTTAGTTTAATTACGGTTATAATATCTGCTGATGAAGAGAGAACAGGGATAGTTTAGTTTAATTACGGTTATAATATCTGCTGATGAAGAGAGAACAGGGATAGTTTAGTTTAATTACGGTTATAATATCTGCCGATGAAGAGAGAACAGGGATAGTTTAGTTTAATTACGGTTATAATATCTGCTGATGAAGAGAGAACAGGGATAGTTTAGTTTAATTACGGTTATAATATCTGCCGATGAAGAGAGAACAGGGATAGTTTAGTTTAATTACGGTTATAATATCTGCTGATGAAGAGAGAACAGGGATAGTTTAGTTTAATTACGGTTATAATATCTGCTGATGAAGAGAGAACAGGGATAGTTTAGTTTAATTACGTCATAACTGTGTGCTTGGGGCATTGACTTTAAATGGTGAGACTTTTGTTTTTGTTATCAGACACTCGAAAATGATGTAAACATTTGGATTTAGATTTATATGCAAATATACCCGCGAGACTTATGACTGGTTTTGTGCTCCAGGGTTATGAGCTGGAAGTTCCCGCTGACATGTTGCACGCTTTATTTAACTTTACAGCTGACATAACAAGGAATACTGTCAGATATGCGAATGAGCGTGTTTTGACGTCACTACAGGGAAATAACCTGATTTATTAATAAAGTTAATTGCGGTTTACATGCGTTGTCAGGTTACTGGTGTCCATGCAAACAGGGATAACTGGTTATTTCAGCTGATATTGCCGAGTTATCAGCTTACTGGTGTACATGTAAACATGCTCAATCGGACAAAATTGTCATATCGGTGCATCCCTATTTTCAATTTGACATTTTTCAGCTCAAACTAATGATCTCAGCTTTGTAAAAAAAAAAACACAAAAAAAAGCTTCCCCCTCCAGATACATCATTCTGAAGCTATGACTTCCTGCATGACTTCCTCTGAGAGAATGAATAACAATTTCATGGTTTCCAGGCCAAACAGAAACAAATGGCAATCTGCCCGGAGGTGTACAGCCTCTAGATTATTATCTGATCTATAATAAAACAATACAACTCCAAGATTGCCAATATACACTCCAAGGTCATGTTTGTTCCAAGCAAATATCCCTATCACCATAGTCCAGTGTGCCCGTCATGGCCGTAGCCAGCTATGAGGTGTATATAATAAATGTTGTGAAATAAGTGTCTAATATATAGTATTAGCACTACTTTAGTGTTGCAAGGAAACAGCACAGCACCAATTGAGCTTCTTATCGGTTTGTCACCGCTCATCAAAATATTATATTTGAGACGACCAATCAAATCAATCAAAGTAGGCGAGCTTTACATTCACAGAAGATGCTTAGCGCCAAATTCCAGCTCAACGCTTCTGCAAAAGGACATAAAGTGTAAATGCACGTCGCTTAACGTACATTTCATATTTGACAGCTGTTTGATAGAAATCTTTAAAAACCGACAAAAACTAATAAGGTCAACTGATAAAAGTGTCTAAATTTGACCATTTTGAATTTAAAAAATAGGCTTAAAATTTAAGTGATTCATGCAACTAATGTATTTTGTTCTAATGTAACACATATTTTGTCAATGTGAGTGGGAAAAAAAAAAACATGAATGAACCTGATTAAAGGAAACTATTAATGAACTCCATAGGTGGGGTAAAGTGTAACATCATCATATGAAATTCAAATTCACTGTCAGTGTTTATTCACCTTTTCTTATATGGTTTTTCAGTTCATAAAAGTAAAGAATATCATTTTATTTAAAAAAACATTTTTTTTGGGGGGGGGGGGGTTAAACGTCTTAAAAATGCACATATGTAGATCAGAAAAATCAAAATTTTCAGACTTCGACAGACTTCAGAAAATGCAAACTTCACGGGACCCTGTCATTAATGAACTCTTAAACTGTTTTTGAAAGGATGTTCTGATCTGAGATTGTGATCATGGTGGTTTGCTCTCATCTCCAAGGCTTCTTATGGCTTCCTCGACCCAGATAAACAGCTTTTGATGCTCACTAGAAACCCAAGATTTTTTTTTTTTTGTGAGCAGTGAAATGCTATATGCTGGGAAATGGGCTTCGCCCTCCCGGCCATGTTTTGAATAAAGATTAGCAGTTAAAGTTAAAGCAGATAAAGTTATGGGTTTGTAGCAGCGCGGCAGTTCTGTCCCCTCCGGTTAAAGAAGAAATGGGACAAGTGTGTAAACCTCGGAAGGATTTGATTTCACAAAACACCTCATGCATCTGATTTTCTTACTAGCATGAAGTAATACAAATCGAGCATCAGAGACTGATGAATATTATATAGTTATGTAACCCCTTCTGTTCGGACCGGGACTCGAACTGAGAGTCGGATGCTCTAACAAAAAGCCTAAAACTCTAAAGCCTGCAACCTGTAGCATCAGTTTTGAGTCAGCGTATTGATTGATGATTCGGATCGCGTGTCAAACTGCTGAAATCACGAGACATTGGCGATCCGAATCATTGATCGATTCGCTGATTCATAACCGTTTGAATCTTTATTTGAGGATTGAACACAAACGCGGAAGAGAAGCCAATGCTGAATAAAGTTGTAGTTTTTGTTATTTTTGGACCCAAATGTATTTCGGATGCTTCAAGAGACTCTAATTAACCCACTGATGTCTCATATGGGCTACTGTGATGATGTTTTTATTCCCTTTCTGGACATGGACAGTATAGTGTGCATACACTTGCATACGCTCTCAGGCTAAATATAAAATATCTTAAACTGTGTGTGAAGATGAACGGAGGTCTTACGGGTGTGGAGCGACATTAGGGAGAGGAGTTAATGACAGACATTTCATTTTTGGGGAACTAACCCTTTAAGGTGTTGTAACAACTCCGGTTTGCGCCGACACACACATGAATCTGCCAAGACAGGAAATGAAAGCAAAGTACAGCTGGCAGCTCCTCTCGCAGGAGCCCAAAAACACACGGATCAAGGTGGATGTTTGAGGAAACAGATGCTTCGGCTGTACAGAGTCCAATCTGAGAGTCCTGAGAGAGAACGGCGGCTAATCGGCATTAGCGGGAACGAGCAGAGCGGCTGGAGAACAAGAGAGGCTGCTAGATTCAAAAATGTAATGTATCTTACGCATTTTATTATGCAAAAAAAATGCATAGAAAAGCAAATAGTAGCCACGTTTACATGCAGACTTTGTCATTCCGATTGAAAGATTTAGTGGACTGTTTACATCAGACGTTATCTGAACCGATCTGGGGTTAATGTGCTGACGTTCAATCGCAATCACAGAGCAGTTTGTCGCCGCTTCAGAAATGTCGACTCTCCAGCAGCTGAATGTGTTCACGGATGCCATAGCAACTCTCAACGGTCACAGGACTTATACGGTTTTATAAAAGCTATTTATTTATTGTAAAGTGTAATCATCTCAGAAAAAAATAATTCTTCTGTTAGACGCAGTTGAAGTAAAAAGTGTCTGGGGCAAACGCTGTCAAGATGAGCGGGTGTAGCAGGCTGTGTCTGTGTCATTATGCCAACATTATCTTCATAACTTCTAAAAAGTTTACCCCTCAGAAAGATTAACTTTCCTCTCAACATTATAGCCTGTGTGTGAGCGCGGCGCACGGCCAATAGTGAAGGCGTGCGCTGTGTATCGCGTCATATAAGGACGCACACTGAAAAATAATCGGGTCAGGTCGTTTACATGGTTAAATTTGACGTTTAATCGGTTCATGAAAAGGTTTATGCCAGCCCTCTCAAACCGATTACAATTTCATGCGGTTTGGGCATTTTTATTCCGATTGAGGCGTTTATATGGAGCATTTTCATTCAGATTGGACTTTTAACCGATTATAGTGCTCCAGGTAAACGCACTTATTGACTACAACACAATCAGTTATTAATATTTCACTGGTTCACTTATTGCATATGTTCGTAATTTCTCATGGTCAAAATGATGTTGCATTTTTGGCATGTTTTATTGTGTTATCACCACAAATATAATAAGCACAATTACACAATATGCTTACAAAATCTATTAATGATATTTGAATAAAGGGTGACGATGCCAGTTTTCCAGGCCGGACATCACTGTAAACAATTATAAAATAGTTATTTCAATAACTATTTTGATCAACTTACAGTACAAAACCGAATCACATACCAAACACTTGACACTTCAGTACCTGGAGAAGCAGAAGGCAAGCGCTTGTGGCCACAACCAAAGGATAAAGGACACACACATGTTCCTGAGCAGACTTTTGCTCGGCCTGTTCGGTGCTGGCGTTGCGTCATGAGAAGGATGAATGCCGGCTTTCAAGCCAGAACATGTCTGGCAAATCCCCCAGGTTTCTAGAAACACAGGTGGTGTGTTTGGAGGAAGCTGAGAAGCATATGTGATCGGCAGACAAACAGGCTCACGGCTCGGTTAGGACGGCCTGTGTGTGAGAAGAACGTTTCAGGCCACTAGACCGAATGGTCAATCGCCAACACTGCGCTGCCACCAGAAATCTTACATTAAAGGGCTAGTTCACCCAAAAATGTTGTGATGGAAACATGGGCGTCGGAAGCAAATAAAAAGTGGGTGGGTCAGTAGCGGCTGGTGAAAAATATTATAGATGGAGCAATTGTTTTGCGGGGGTTCTCCACCAGAAAAAAAAAAAATCGTAGATTCGTTGATTTTCTGCATTATGGTGCGTTTGAGGCCATCTCCCTTATTGATATTGATATTTCCTATACCAAAAAAGACCTCAAACCAGTCAATATCAATAGTTTAATAAAAAAAAACTATATTCATTTAACTGCCATAGAAATCAACAGTCTCACAGATAATGATAATGAACTAGTTGCATGTTTATTATGCTCCATGTCTATAGAAAAAGTGCCGTTTACTAAACGATTGATTGGGCCAGACAAAATGACAGAAACCACTGAATTATATACCGCGTCTTTAGTGTAGGGGTAAGATGTGTCATCAAGTTTAGACGCAAATCGATCAGAGGTTCGAATCCGCCTTTTGCCACACTCGCTCTACTCCCTTTCCCAATCACATATCAGATCGGAAAGGCATTTATTTTATATAAAAAAAGAGAAAATAATAAATAAAGCGTTTAACATGTGTTTAATAATAAGTTTCTCATTTAAGGGGTGGCCAAGGTAAACAGACATGTGCTGAATTAGAGACGATAAATGTGAGTGGGTCCAATATCATTGGTCTTAAAAAGTGGGTGGGTCTTGTCCCACACACACACACACACACACACACACACACACACACACAATGGTTCCGACGCCCATGGGTGGAACACATATAACTGTAATGTACCGCCATACATTCATAAAAAGCAATGTAGAGGATTAAAGGGTTAGTTCAGCCATAAATGTAAATTGTGTGATTAATTCCTCCTGTGGTTGGCCAGCCGTCAGACCTCCGCTCATCTTCACACACAGATGAAGATATTAGTGTTGAAATCCGATGGCTCAGAAAGGCCTTCATTGACACCAATGTCATTTCCTCTCTCAAGACCCATAAAGGCA
The DNA here is from genome assembly GCF_024679245.1 of Pseudorasbora parva. Classification (NCBI taxonomy): domain Eukaryota; kingdom Metazoa; phylum Chordata; class Actinopteri; order Cypriniformes; family Gobionidae; genus Pseudorasbora; species Pseudorasbora parva. The sequence continues at coordinate 1,634,107 of NC_090190.1, read as the reverse complement.
CTAAAGACGTCGTTACAAAGCCCATCTCACTACAGCGGCTCTACAATCATTGATGAAGAGGCCAGAATAGAGTTAGTGCGCAAACACACAAAATAACGACTTATATCGGCCGATTTCAAAACAAAGCTTCGAACCGTTATGAATCAGTGAATCGATTCATGATTCGAATCGCGTGTCGAACCGCCAAACTGCTGAAATCACGTGACTTTGGTGATACGATTCATGAATCGATTCACTGATTCATAATCGTAACGGTTCGAAGCTTTGTTTTGAAATCGGCCCACCACTATATAAGTCGTTAAAACATTTTGCGGTAAATCAACAGCAGCAGATTTAAACAATAAGACTAACTGTGTTGAGCTGGAGAACAATCATTAGTTTCTGTCCATCAATGATCCAAACAGTGTCTAATAAAACACATCAGATATTAATGTGGCTTTGTGTTTCCATGGTTTCTACACAATAACAACGGAGGCTAGCGCCAGGATGATGATGTCACTGATAGGCAACACACACACACACACACACACACACACACACACACACACACACACACACACAGGTCGTGTCCTGGTTAAAGTCACTGATTTCTCTGGATTTAAATGTTCTTGGGAACATTTAAGATGATGTAAGTACTAGGGCGGCACGATTAATCGATATCGAACCGCAGTCGCGATTTGAGTAATGTGCGATTACGAAAGCTTAAAGGCTGTGATATTAATGAAATAAATAAAAGCCCAGTGTGTTAGCGAAGAGCGGCTCTGTGATCAGGAGTAAACGCTGCTCCGTCTGAAAGACTGCGAGTTTGAGTCGCTTATAGCGTGCGTTTGAAAAAGCAGGAGTCAAACATCTTCACAAACTAGTGAAGCGTTCATAAACCTGTTCAACAAAAGACAACGTTTAATAACATGTTTACCTCACTTCATATCGTCAGTCGAGTGTGTGTGAGCTGATGTGGCTTCTCATCACAGAATGAGGCGGACGATTCATTATTTATAGTGCATTACATTATATGTCAGTCAGCACTGCATTATAATATACTTTATTATTATGAAAATACGACTTGAAGAACTCAAATACACCATATTTTGTTTATTGTCGTCATGTTTAATCAAAGCGTTTCTATCTTCTGTTTATTTATCCTACAGTGTTAGCTTCACATCAGGGATTTCCTGAAAATGTGACTTTTCTGCTCGAGGGCGCCCTCTGGCCTTCAGTATGAATTCAACTTTTGGGTAATAAATAAGAAAAAAATAATACTTAATAAATAGAAAAACGTAAAAAATAATAAATTTATAGGACAATCCATGTTTTTCTTCAAACACATGTTTTATACACACACATTTCATTTGTAAAAAAAATAATAATAATAATAATCGCATTTCAAACCACAATTTTAACCAGAAAAATCGCGATTATATATTTTCCCCAAATCGTGCAGCCCAAGTAAGTACATAAGTCAACAAAATATACAACACTGTTCTAGTGGTTTTTGCATATGTTAATCCAAATATCTTACATATGGTGCCTTTAATTTAAAATAACAGGGGCTGCATAAAATAAAAAAAACCTTAGTGTTGAGCCCTGCAATCTGTGAAAGTTCAACAAAGGCCTTGACAAAGGTAAAACGGTCAGTTACATATTATCTAAGATAAAGGCCTATTGTATTCGATCCATCTCTGATGTAATTTTAAAGCCACTGACATGAGCGGCTGACATCACAATGACAATCTCACTTCTTCTTAAAATCAAAAAAGGAGGAGCATCTAAAGATCTGGCATGATTTGTGCGCCACACAAAGCGCCTTCCCATGATGGACTGAGGGTCCAAATGTGGCACAGTGAGATCGGAGATAACACAAACTTCAAACGCTTCATGCCCCCCCCCCCCCCCCCCCCCCCCCTGAGTCTGCATTGATAAAGGCTTGGTTTCCCTCAGCATTAGGCCAGGGCTTTGTGCTCAAACTACCCCAACACAAGCCCCTAAAAACTTCAAGCCGCCTGAGGGACAATGATGGATAAATTAGCTGCCAGTTCAAAGTTTAATTTAATCCAGATTTGAGCAGAATGGCTTTGAGAGTCGGTGGGATGCTTTGTCCAGTCTCACGCCTGGCCCGCTCAGACAGGAAGCTCTGCAAGGCTTCTTTAGTTTCAGCTCATTAACCTCTCAGTGGTTGGAGAACCCCGAGCATGCAATAGTCTGAGACGGAGAAGCAACAAAGGGCAGGACACGACAAAGCCACAATGTCTTTCTAAGAACATTAAGGAGATGAGCATTGGCTGTTTTCTAACACTCTCTGGACTCCCGCGGTCTACCAAAATGGGAGTTTTTTTAAAGACTTCATCTTTCTTTAGTGTGTAATGTTGCTGTTTGAAGGGAGTTCTCCTCTATATCACTGACCATCAATATACTGCATTATGTCACGCAATGGTATGAGCATTAACTCCCGAAATGCACATCTCACAATGTAATAAATGGCATTAAAGCGTTTACCTCATTGTTTATTGCAGCATACAATAAACAACGATTTATTAAGATTATGAGCTTAAAGGGTTAGTTCACCCAAAAATGAAATGTCTGTCATTAACTCCTCTCCCTAATGTCGCTCCACACCCGTAAGACCTCCGTTCATCTTCACACACAGTTTAAGATATTTTATATTTAGTCCGAGAGCGTATGCAAGTGTATGCACACTATACTGTCCATGTCCAGAAAGGGAATAAAAACATCATCACAGTAGTCCATATGAGACTTCAGTGGGTTAATTAGAGTCTCTTGAAGCGAAAATAACAACAATAACCAAAAATATGACTTTATTCAGCATTGTCTTCTCTTCCGTGTTCCTCAAATAAAGATTCAAACGGTCCTGATTCATGATTCAGATCGTGTGTCAAACTGCTGAAATCACGTGACATTGCCTAAACGAATCACGAATCAATACACTGATTCATAACCGTTTGAAACTGTATCTGAGGATTGAACACAAACGCGGAAGAGAAGCCAATGCTGAATAAAGTCGTAGTTTTTGTTATTTTCGGACCCAAATGTATTTTGGATGCTTCAAGAGACTCTAATTAACCCACTGATGTCTCATATGGACTACTGTGATGATGTTTTTATTCCCTTTCTGGACATGGACAGTATAGTGTGCATTAGGGCTGAACGATACATCGTTATATCTAAATATAAACTTTCAAGATATTAATATCAAGTGGATGTGCGACACTTAACCACACACACGGTAATCCTTCTGAAGCCAAACGATAGCTGTGTGTTAGAAAAATACTTTATTATTAAACTTGTTTAGCTTTAAATCATCACGACCGGCCAACTTTTCTAGTTCTGCTAAATGTACACTGTAAACGTTAACGCTCAAAATAATGAATTGGTTTGAGTAGAGTCAACTCAAATTATGTTGAGTATTTAGAACTTTCTCTTTCTTTTGAGTTCTCAAAACTGACACATTTTAAGTAATCTGAACTGTTTCATTGTTTTGAGCTTTATGAACTTATTTCTTTTAATTTAGACTAACTTAAATTTTACCCAAAATGGGCTGGGATTTCCCAGCATGCATTGCCATAACACACAAAAGGGAGAGGAAATACTAATATTATGTTTTTTTTTTTTTTTTTTTTTTTTGCAAGGTTAAATGTATGAATTAGGTTACTCAAATAATTCAAGTTCAGAGCTATCAAAAATGTATGATTACAAAATGAAAATCTGCAAGTTCTGCTCACTTACACATTCAATTTCTTAACTTAAGCGTTTTTTTTGTTTTTTGAGTTTTGCCAATTTCAGGTTTACAGTGTATGTTATTAGTTAAGCTAGTTGTATGTTATTCAGCTAAAAATATATGTCTTGCAATAAGACTTATATGTGAATAAATATGAATGTTGTTTTTATTTGCCTTATTGGAATCAAAATTATGAACTGATAATCAGAATCGAAATCCTTAATTTAAACGATACTTAACCCTAGTTGAAACTGCCGGTTATGGTAAGGGACGGGACATTTTCCGAACACGCTGAAGAGCTTGACCAATCACAACACACCGCTCCAGCCGACCAATCAGAGCACAGCGTGCTTTTCAGAAGGCGGGGCTTCAAAGAGACAGAAACTAAACAGAGTTACTGACACACTGGGAAGAGAGGAGCCGCAACAATGGAGAATATGAGGAAATAATCAACATTCAAAACCTGCTCTAGTAGAGCCATAACATGGCCTCTTTATATGGCAGCTAGTCAGGTTTCACTAATAGCGTAAGAAACCAAAAGTGGGAGTCTTTCCTGAAAGTTTGTGCTGACGCAAACTGTTTCTCGCCCATCCGTTTACATAGGCATCAAAAATGATGACCTGCCAGAGTTGTTCATCATTTAGCGCTGCAAATGGGTCCTTATCTGCAGAGATAAAAGCTGGAGGCGATTTCAACGCTTCAGTGGCTGATCTGTTCCAATCCTCACTCTGTCGCAATTGAATTCCCATCCAACCTTTGGCTTAAGAGGATTTGTCCTCAAGAGAGTCAGGAGGCCATGGCATTTGGGGAGAGGGGGATGGGGAAAAAACTTTTTCCCCCCAAAAATTGAGAGAGGTGAAAAAGAACAGAACCAGAGCTTAAAAGTAATGACATGTGAAAGGGTTTTCTCTTCGTCTATTTCAAACGAGTTTCGATGGGAAGCCGAACAGCAGGATATTAGATTGCAGGGCCGCACTTTAGTGTATACTAGGTGGCCTTAAGTACTATGTTGTGTTCAAATTGTATTGCAAAACACCTTTACTGATATTGAGGTGGGATACGGGTAGAGTTAGGGTCAGGTGTGGTGGTGTGGGTCAGTTTAAGGGTAGAGTTAGGGACAGGTGTGGTGGTGTGGGTCAGTTTAAGGGTAGAGTTAGGGACAGGTGTGGTGGTGTGGGTCAGTTTAAGGGTAGAGTTAGGGACAGGTGTGGTGGTGTGGGTCAGTTTAAGGGTAGAGTTAGGGACAGGTGTGGTGGTGTGGGTCAGTTTAAGGGTAGAGTTAGGGTCAGGTGTGGTGGTGTGGGTCAGTTTAAGGGTAGAGTTAGGGTCAGGTGTGGTGGTGTGGGTCAGTTTAAGGGTAGAGTTAGGGTCAGGTGTGGTGGTGTGGGTCAGTTTAAGGGTAGAGTTAGGGTCAGGTGTGGTGGTGTGGGTCAGTTTAAGGGTAGAGTTAGGGACAGGTGTGGTGGTGTGGGTCAGTTTAAGGGTAGAGTTAGGGTCAGGTGTGGTTGTGTAGGTCAGTTTAAGGGTAGAGTTAGGGTCAGGTGTGGTGGTGTGGGTCAGTTTAAGGGTAGAGTTAGGGTCAGGTGTGGTTGTGTAGGTCAGTTTAAGGGTAGAGTTAGGGTCAGGTGTGGTGGTGTGGGTCAGTTTAAGGGTAGAGTTAGGGTCAGGTGTGGTGGTGTGGGTCAGTTTAAGGGTAGAGTTAGGGACAGGTGTGGTGGTGTGGGTCAGTTTAAGGGTAGAGTTAGGGTCAGGTGTGGTTGTGTAGGTCAGTTTAAGGGTAGAGTTAGGGTCAGGTGTGGTGGTGTGGGTCAGTTTAAGGGTAGAGTTAGGGTCAGGTGTGGTGGTGTGGGTCAGTTTAAGGGTAGAGTTAGGGTCAGGTGTGGTGGTGTGGGTCAGTTTAAGGGTAGAGTTAGGGTCAGGTGTGGTGGTGTGGGTCAGTTTAAGGGTAGAGTTAGGGTCAGGTGTGGTGGTGTGGGTCAGTTTAAGGGTAGAGTTAGGGACAGGTGTGGTGGTGTGGGTCAGTTTAATGGTAGAGTTAGGGTCAGGTGTGGTGGTGTGGGTCAGTTTAAGGGTAGAGTTAGGGTCAGGTGTGGTGGTGTGGGTCAGTTTAAGGGTAGAGTTAGGGTCAGGTGTGGTGGTGTGGGTCAGTTTAAGGGTAGAGTTAGGGACAGGTGTGGTGGTGTGGGTCAGTTTAAGGGTAGAGTTAGGGTCAGGTGTGGTTGTGTAGGTCAGTTTAAGGGTAGAGTTAGGGTCAGGTGTGGTGGTGTGGGTCAGTTTAAGGGTAGAGTTAGGGTCAGGTGTGGTTGTGTAGGTCAGTTTAAGGGTAGAGTTAGGGTCAGGTGTGGTGGTGTGGGTCAGTTTAAGGGTAGAGTTAGGGTCAGGTGTGGTGGTGTGGGTCAGTTTAAGGGTAGAGTTAGGGACAGGTGTGGTGGTGTGGGTCAGTTTAAGGGTAGAGTTAGGGTCAGGTGTGGTTGTGTAGGTCAGTTTAAGGGTAGAGTTAGGGTCAGGTGTGGTGGTGTGGGTCAGTTTAAGGGTAGAGTTAGGGTCAGGTGTGGTGGTGTGGGTCAGTTTAAGGGTAGAGTTAGGGACAGGTGTGGTGGTGTGGGTCAGTTTAAGGGTAGAGTTAGGGTCAGGTGTGGTGGTGTGGGTCAGTTTAAGGGTAGAGTTAGGGACAGGTGTGGTGGTGTGGGTCAGTTTAAGGGTAGAGTTAGGGTCAGGTGTGGTGGTGTGGGTCAGTTTAAGGGTAGAGTTAGGGTCAGGTGCGGTGGTGTGGGTCAGTTTAAGGGTAGAGTTAGGGTCAGGAGCGGTGGTGTGGGTCAGTTTAAGGGTAGAGTTAGGGTCAGGTGTGGTGGTGAGGGTCAGTTTAAGGGTAGAGTTAGGGACAGGTGTGGTGGTGTGGGTCAGTTTAAGGGTAGAGTTAGGGTCAGGTGCGGTGGTGTGGGTCAGTTTAAGGGTAGAGTTAGGGTCAGGAGCGGTGGTGTGGGTCAGTTTAAGGGTAGAGTTAGGGTCAGGTGTGGTGGTGTGGGTCAGTTTAAGGGTAGAGTTAGGGTCAGGAGCGGTGGTGTGGGTCAGTTTATGGGTAGAGTTAGGGACAGGTGTGGTGGTGTGGGTCAGTTTAAGGGTAGAGTTAGGGTCAGGTGCGGTGGTGTGGGTCAGTTTAAGGGTAGAGTTAGGGTCAGGAGCGGTGGTGTGGGTCAGTTTAAGGGTAGAGTTAGGGTCAGGTGTGGTGGTGTGGGTCAGTTTAAGGGTAGAGTTAGGGTCAGGTGTGGTGGTGTGGGTCAGTTTAAGGGTAGAGTTAGGGACAGGTGTGGTGGTGTGGGTCAGTTTAAGGGTAGAGTTAGGGACAGGTGTGGTGGTGTGGGTCAGTTTAAGGGTAGAGTTAGGGACAGGTGTGGTGGTGTGGGTCAGTTTAAGGGTAGAGTTAGGGTCAGGTGTGGTGGTGTGGGTCAGTTTAAGGGTAGAGTTAGGGACAGGTGTGGTGGTGTGGGTCAGTTTAAGGGTAGAGTTAGGGTCAGGTGTGGTGGTGTGGGTCAGTTTAAGGGTAGAGTTAGGGTCAGGAGCGGTGGTGTGGGTCAGTTTAAGGGTAGAGTTAGGGACAGGTGTGGTGGTGTGGGTCAGTTTAAGGGTAGAGTTAGGGACAGGTGTGGTGGTGTGGGTCAGTTTAAGGGTAGAGTTAGGGTCAGGTGTGGTGGTGTGGGTCAGTTTAAGGGTAGAGTTAGGGTCAGGTGTGGTGGTGTGGGTCAGTTTAAGGGTAGAGTTAGGGACAGGTGTGGTGGTGTGGGTCAGTTTAAGGGTAGAGTTAGGGTCAGGTGTGGTGGTGTGGGTCAGTTTAAGGGTAGAGTTAGGGTCAGGTGTGGTGGTGTGGGTCAGTTTAAGGGTAGAGTTAGGGTCAGGTGTGGTGGTGTGGGTCAGTTTAAGGGTAGAGTTAGGGTCAGGTGTGGTGGTGTGGGTCAGTTTAAGGGTAGAGTTAGGGACAGGTGTGGTGGTGTGGGTCAGTTTAAGGGTAGGTTAGGTGTAAGGGAAGTGCCAACTGTGTAATTATAAATGTAACTACAGAAATTAATTACAGAAGTACAATGTAAAAACATGTTTGTACACAATAAGTGCAATGTATCAAATGATTAATTACAATGTTAGTACACAGTAACCTAATATAAAATGGGTCCGATTTCAGGGTGAAGTTATGTTTTGCCGGCGCAGGCATCCATCTGCTCTGTGTGTGTTGTTTTGTCGGAGAGAAAAGATGCAGCACATATTAATAAAGTGAAAGAGGGATGCAGGTGAAAGCAGCAGGTGGTGATTTCTGATCCCATTATGTGGGGCTAATCCACCAACTAAAGCACAGTCTTCTTACAACCTACAATTTCTGTTCTAGCAACAGCAACATATCTTCACTCTCGTTTTCAGAGAAAACATCTGTCGTTTTCGCTTCATCCATCAATCACTTAAGAGATGCGCTGGATTCTGTGAGCCTATGATCATAAAGTGTCATTTGTTTCAGACTGCGCAGTAGATAAAACACTGTGCTGCTCTTTCACACACACACACGCAAAGTTGCATTAGGGATTATTAGAGCTTTGTGAAGGCATTGGGGTTATAGTGGCACATGCAAGAGCTTAGTTGGATTGCTGGGTTCACAAATCAGGCCACATGCTAAAGGAGCAACAAACAAACCTATATATGTTTTTCAGCACTGAAGCCATATGGTCAAGAGACATGCATGAAAAATGCAATATACCAAACCAAACATAGCCTTTACAGAATCCATTCAAATGAAATTAAACAACTTAAAATGCTACTAAAATTACATTTATTTCAAATAATCACAATAATAAAGATTTGAGAATTTTAAAAGGGCAATAAACACATTTTTATGTAACCAACAAATATGCGATAAAATAATTCTGCAGCAGTTTGAATAATAATAAAGAAATCTAAATGTAAAAACAGAGAAATGTGCATGCACAATTATCCAATGTCAACATATAGCTATATTTTTCCAATACAAAATAACAATAAATAAATCTCTATTATCAGCCAATAACCTATATGTTTTAAATGCATCCTTATTAGGGGTTCCTAACAGCTCTTTTTATTTTCCTAATGTACTTTATTTCAGAAGCTATTCACATTATACAATGTATTTTCTGTAAATTTAACAGCATTTTTTCATGTAGTGCTCATGCATAAACAGGACTATCAAAAACACAGAAGAATCAGCTGCAGAAACTGAAACGAAATAACTTTGTGTGTGAACAGCAGATGTAGATCTTAAATAATCACAGAAGAACTGGGATAAAAGTTTATCATTTGAATATGAGTCTTTATGAGTAAGTCAGTGAGTCCTGTATTCGGGAGATTCATTCAAAAACACTGATTCATCCAGTAATAAAACAAGTGAAGTCTTTATGAGTCATTGAATCATTCACACAAGTGATTCATTAAAAAACACTGATTCATCCAGTAATGAAACAAGTAAAGCCTTTATGAGTGAGTCATTGAATCATTCACTCAAGAGATTTGCTCAAAAACACTGATTCATCCAGTAATGAAACAAGTGAAGCCATTATGAGTGAGTCATTGAATCATTCACTCAATATATTTGCTTAAACACACTGATTCATCCAGTAATGAAACAAGTGAAGCCGTTATGAGTGAGTCATTGAATCATTCACTCAATATATTTGCTTAAACACACTGATTCATCCAGTAATGAAACAAGTGAAGTCTTTATGAGTGAGTCATTAACTCATTCATTCAAGTGATTCATTCAAAAACACTGATTAATCCAGTAATAAAACAAGTGAAGTCTTTATGAGTCATTGAATCATTCACACAAGTGATTCATTAAAAAACACTGATTCATCCAGTAATGAAACAAGTAAAGCCTTTATGAGTGAGTCATTGAATCATTCACTCAAGAGATTCGCTCAAAAACACTGATTCATCCAGTAATGAAACAAGTGAAGCCGTTATGAGTGAGTCATTGAATCATTCACTCAATATATTTGCTTAAACACACTGATTCATCCAGTAATGAAACAAGTGAAGTCTTTATGAGTGAGTCATTAACTCATTCACTCAAGTGATTCATTCAAAAACACTGATTCATCCAGTAATAAAACAAGTGAAGTCTTTATGAGTCATTGAATCATTCACACAAGTGATTCATTAAAAAACACTCATTCATCCAGTAATGAAACAAGTAAAGCCGTTATGAGTGAGTCATTGAATCATTCACTCAAGAGATTCGCTCAAAAACACTGATTCATCCAGTAATGAAACAAGTGAAGCCGTTATGAGTGAGTCATTGAATCATTCACTCAATATATTTGCTTAAACACACTGATTCATCCAGTAATGAAACAAGTGAAGCCGTTATGAGTGAGTCATTGAATCATTCACTCAAGTGATTCATTCAAAAACACAGATTCATCCAGTAATGAAACAAGTGAAGTCTTTATGAGTGAGTCATTAACTCATTCACTCAAGTGATTCATTCAAAAACACTGATTCATCCAGTAATAAAACAAGTGAAGTCTTTATGAGTCATTGAATCATTCACACAAGTGATTCATTAAAAAACACTGATTTATCCAGTAATGAAACAAGTAAAGCCTTTATGAGTGAGTCATTGAATCATTCACTCAAGAGATTCGCTCAAAAACACTGATTCATCCAGTAATGAAACAAGTGAAGCCGTTATGAGTGAGTCATTGAATCATTCACTCAATATATTTGCTTAAACACACTGATTCATCCAGTAATGAAACAAGTGAAGTCTTTATGAGTGAGTCATTAACTCATTCACTCAAGTGATTCATTCAAAAACACAGATTCATCCAGTAATAAAACAAGTGAAGTCTTTATGAGTCATTGAATCATTCACACAAGTGATACATTAAAAAACACTGATTCATCCAGTAATGAAACAAGTGAAGCCTTTATGAGTGAGTCATTGATGATTCACTCAAACAGATTAAATATCTTCAAACTTCCGCAATTGACATTTTGTTAGAACCTTGACAAAATTACATGTTCTCAAAATTACATAGTCGTCTTTAGAATTATGGGAGAAAAAATGTGATTCTTAATTCATGAATCATGCATCTCTAAGTTTGGACCATATTTCATAAAGACATATATCCAGTCTTCCTGACAACAGAATCGAGTTTAAATTCATTTTTCATTGTATGTGAATAATTCAGCTTTGGCAAACAGAAATAGGTCTTGTCCCAGAGCTTTAAATCTTTGATGATGAGCAATAAGAGGAAGAGGAGGCGATGGCCGTCCCGTCAGACCTCCGACAGGGCACAGTTTATCAGGACACGTGAGGCGGTTAAAAACTGCACCAACAGAAACAAGCGTCAGATCTCTGCCAAACCTCACACACTCTCACTCTCTCTGCTGTAACTCAGAAGGAATGCATGCGGTTTAGTCGCCTTTTTCCAGCCCCAAAAGCATTGGAGAGCCCTTGGCTAACCTGCCTTCAGAGCACCACTGAGAGCCAGTCTGCTCCAGTGTTTGCTGATAAGGCTCATTTTGGCTGTATGGAAACTCTGACACACTTTAACGGCACAATTAATCGCTAAAGATAGATGTTTGTCAGGCTAAACCGTAACATAATGAAGTCTAGTGGCGACCCAAGCCACAGCGAAGAGGAACCGCCATCTTGTCACTGCAAAAAATGCTTTTCTTACTTAGTATTTTTGTCTTGTTTCTAGTCAACATTTCTAAAAATTCTTACATTAAGAAACATTTACTAGACATGTAAAAATTATTGTCTTGTTTTGGGGAAAAATATCTCAAAATTAAGAGAAATTAAGGTAAATAATCTGCCAATGGGGTGAGAATTTTTAGATGTTTGGACTAGAAACAAAAATACTAAGTAAGAAAAGCATTTTTTTTTGCAGTGATGACACTTCGGTTTATTAGTGTACACAACGGAGAGTCAACATGAAGTTAAGTATGCAGTTTTTCCATGAAAGAGGCCACAACTATGCAGAAATGTGTGTGTGATCTCAGTATTGAATGTGTCTGATTTGTACAGTCAGTGCAGCGTGAAGAAAGAAAGCAAAGCCGATATTGAGGAGCTGGACGCCGGTGACACAAAGCAGGAACAGATGCGGAACACAACAAAAGGAAGCTTTAATATTCAGTAACAGAGGACAGATGCAAGTTATCCCGAAGTGATGGATGGGTCAATAACATATTAAGAGAGTCCACAATAAAGAAAATGAAAAGATCTATAGTCTAAAACACATGTGCCAAGTTCCTGGCAACACACTCTTTGTATTTGTGTTCTTACTCTCGTGTTGTTTTCACGCGTCACAATCATTTGAATGTCTGTGTTTACTATGGTAAAAGTTTACTGTGCGTTGTGGTAAACCAGCTCATCATATAAAGCCACTGTCTCTCTTCAGAAGACTGGGATTCGGATTAAACACTCGTAGGGCTGTGAACCTACACTGGGCTCACGGATCAGTTTGGTAACGATTATCACGTCATCGATAGTGCAGAAACAAACAATTATTTTGATAATCGACTAATCTACCAATTATTAGAACGATTAATCAACTAATCAACCTATTATTGGAACGATTAATCAACTAATCAACCTATTATTGGAACGATTAATCAACTAATCAACCTATTATTGGAACGATTAATCAACTAATCTACCAATTATTAGAACGATTAATCAACTAATCAACCTATTATTGGAACGATTAATCAACTAATCAACCTATTATTGGAACGATTAATCAACTGATCTGCATATTGTTAGGCCGGTTAATTGCCTTACCTACCGATTTTTTTTATTTATTTTTATTTTTTGAAAGGTTGGTCGACTAATCTACCAATTGTTTGAACGATTAATCGTCTGATCTCCCGATTATTAGACCGATTACTTGCCATGTCTGCCGATTATTGGAACGGATGGTCGCCTGATCTACCGGTTGTTAGAGTGATTAATTGACTAATCTACCGATTGTTAGACCGATTAATCGGCTGGTCTGACGATAATTTGACCGGTTAATCTGCGATTATTGCCATCGCCGTTTATGACTAATCAGATTTGCAACAATATTTTGAGCGATTACTCAATTAGTTAAAACATTGAGGTATACATATTCTAACTATAATATAAAAAAAGAAAATCACTTTTCACTTTTTGAAATGGTTGTTTTAATGAACTTTGAACCAACGAAACAGGTCATTCTCTTTAAGTTCTCAGATTTCTGTCCAACTCAAATCAAACACAAATGCTTTCTACGCATTGTTTTAATATTCCGTTCTCTTCCAGTTGAAAAAAAAAAAATCAGCTGCAATTCCTCTGACGAAAAAAGTGATTAATAATAGGTGCTGCTTAAACGGGACATTTACTTCAGGACACAAAGAATGGTAAAATATTAATCTGCAAACAATTATTACAAGTCTACAATTACAAACTTTTTTACATGACAATTGAGCTGAAAGATTCTTATTTACCTTTTAATTTACGGTATGAAACCGTAACTGACATGAATGATCTACTTTTGTAAGTCTTCATGCATACGGAACAAAATACAGGCAAGTGATACGACTATAATATCTAATAGTGCTACAATAAGGACTCCTAAACTTGATCAAACTTTATTCTATCCAAAATAAATCACATTAATGTAATTAATATTTATACTTTAATCATTATTATTAATATTATTACTGTTATTAGTAGTATTGCCATCTCCAATTAATTAATTAGTTAGCTTCAGCTGGAGAACAGCACGTCGTGCTCCCATTAAAAGCAAGTTTCCCCTTGCATGTATTGCACACGACAACATTATTGGTTCGAAGTTTTGTGAAACTTTCCCACACATCGGATTCGTTTGCACTCTGTCATAATCAGTGAATGATTGCATGCTTGTTTAATGGGTTATTCTGAGGATAAAGAATGTTTGTTTGGTTCAGTGATAACCGTCTCGTTGGACCGGCTCTTCTGAACTCGGCCAGTTTGGTTAAAACCAGAGCATTCTCCGTAGTAACTGAGTTATGGTCTGGCAAAGCTTCATAGACAAATCATTTCCAAAGAGGCGTCACCAGCGGACGATGCTCAAATACCTCTGGGCGAGATTGGATAGAACCAATCAGAGCGATGAAGGAGAAGCATCTGAGACGGCAATTCTCTGTTTGTGATTTTGAGGAAGATGTTGCAATGACTTCGGATGACTTTTGCCATTGTTGTAAAAGAATAGCTGATAATAGTGTCCACCGCCACTCTAAATTTGGAAAAGCTAATCGCATCGGATTGAAGGTCGATCAGAAAACATCGAGCTCTGATCGCATTCGCCGCCGCTGTAAGGCTTTTATACTGCGATTAAAACGCCATTTGCAATATTTTGAAAATAAAATAATATTGATGAGTCTTTGGAAAATTGTGTCTCACAAACTTTATTCAAATTCAGTCATTTCAGATGTGCTAGAACACTTTCAGACTTGAGTATAGTTATGCTAGTTATTTATTTACAATTTTATACTACCAGATCTAGTGTGAGGAAATAAGCACAGAAAGGCCAGATCCAGAGGTGTGTGTGTGTGTGTGTGTGTGTGTGTGTGTGTGTGTGTGTGTGTGTGTGTGTGTGTGTGTGTGTGTGTGTGTGTGTGTGTGTGTGTGTGTGTGTGTGTGTGTGTGTGTGTCTGTGTGTGTGTGTGTGTGTGTGTGTGTGTGTGTGTGTGTGTGTGTGTGTGTGTGTGTGTGATCACACTCCTCATCCTCCTCATCAGTAGCCGGTGTAATCCTCATCTGTAGCTGAGTGTTGTTCTTTGCTCGGGTTTTAACGAAAAGGAAAAGTTTAAATCGCTTAAAAAAAAGTTTTAAAACAGACGTGATTGCTGATTCGAACGAGTGATGTTCATCCATCTTTGTAATGTACAAAATCTGCTTCACCGCCGCTGCGCTGTCGTTTTGTGTAAAGCCCCGTTTCTGATTGGTGCTGTGATTTCGACGGATTAGAAATGGGCTTGAATGAGCTCTTTGCCAGACTTCTTGCAGAGCAAATCTAAACTTGCCGGAAGTTGTCTGGGTTTTCCCAGGCTAGAACTCGGCCTTCTCTCATTTAAGCAGTGTGACGGACGGCTATGAGGAAAGGCTTTCCAGCACACACACACACACGGGTGTTAACAGTGCATTAGGCCAGATTAACGGCGGCGCGTGGGGCTGTCGAATTAATGCATCCGAGCACATCAAAACTCCCCAAAGATCAGCATGCTTTCTGAACCACAACCATTAAACATCCTCTTGGGCCGCTTTCCGTGCAAGTTTGCCACTCGAGCTCAGATTCGGGGAACGCGGTGAAAACACATCGGATGTAGTGGCAGCAATCAATGCAGATTTCAGAAAGTTCAGAAGTTCTCAAGACGCTCGAGTGTGTTTTAAAGGGTTACTTCACCGCATTTTCATATTACACTAAGTTATTCCCTTAACTAAAACGAGTTGATACACACCTCTCTCGTCTCAGTGCGTGCTCTTAGTCGCTCTGAAAGATCACATCTCCCCCTAGTGACAGAAATGAGAGAGGGAGGACTTTTTACTGCGCCGAGTCGAAGTACTCCCAGAAGTGCTATTCCGCCATACATTATAGTTCTTCTTTTTAATCTGCTTAGAAAAGCGGCACGTTTTATTTTATGTCACCATACTTGATCGTTCAGCTATTGGTGTAACTGTATTTAAATTGGGGAAAACATGGAGGTGTTTGATCGCTTCTAACTTGATCTCTGTTTGGTACCATATGTGAACTGGGCTTAGTGGGCTAAGCTAAATGCTATCAGATCGTCACCGCGCGTCAGAGAGATTAAGAGCACACACTGAGACGACAGAGGTGTGTGTCAACTCGTCTTAGTTAAGGGAATAACAGTTTAATATGAAAAAGCGGTGGAGTATTCCTTTAAGCAAGGCCACATGCACTGAAGCAATCCAGACAAAGTGTGTGTAAAACACTCGGCTTTTGATACGGTTTCTAACAGTTCCCATAACAACCACTGTCATATTGTCAGAGGCATGTGATGCACGTGGAAATGAAAGAAACGCTTGAATACATGCTGGGAAAATATCCTCCTCACATGTGCTTAATTACTGAAGATGCATCAAAACCAAATTATTTGTGCATTTAAGGAGCATTCATAGGCTTTTGTTCAGAGGTATCTGTGCTCCACATGTTCATCTAACAGTGTGCAACTACACTTTACAGACAGAAAGTGCCTTTACCAAAGACATAAATCACTTTATATATATATAAGAAATAAAATAATCACTATACATTTAATTTATTCAATAATGATAAAAAAAATTGGCCTTAGAGGCTAAAAGGATCCTGCATATCTCTCTCTCTCTCTCTCTCTCTCTCTCTCTCTCTCTCTCTCTCTCTCTCTCTCTCTCTCTCTCTCTATATATATATATATATATATATATATATATATATATAAAATATAACTTGCCACAGACTTGTTGCATACGTTTTTAGATATTTGCATTTTTAACTCAAATAAACTACAAATGCATAGAAAAAGAGTTAAAAATGCAAATTCATAAAAGCTGCAAGCCTGCAGTCCATAACTTTTTGGCCTGAAATAGTCCCAATATAAATACTTATTACAAGTGCACTATATCATATTCAGGGTAAGACATGTTGTACATTCTCATTATATAATTTTTGTAAATCTTAATTTTTGTAAAACACAAAAAAAGTTACGGAGAGCAGATTTAACATAAAAACTAATTATTTTAAAATTTAAAAAAGAGTTTTTTTAGGTTAAAAACATCCTGCATGTTAATTAAAATAAGCAAAAATAAGGTTAATATTAATTGCAAATCAATACTTTTAAATTAATACATTTTATATAAAAGAAAACGTAATAAAATTACTGTAGAGAGGAAAATAAACTGCAAATGCATAAAACAATGAATGAAACTTATGCAGGAAGTCTGTGGCATATATACAGTATTTCTGAAATATGTAAAGGGTTAGTTCAGCCAAAAATGAAATGTCTGTCATTAACTCCTCTCCCTAATGTCGCTCCACACCCGTAAGACCTCCGTTCATCTTCACACACAGTTTAAGATATTTTATATTTAGTCCGAGAGCGTATGCAAGTGTATGCACACTATACTGTCCATGTCCAGAAAGGGAATAAAAACATCATCACAGTAGTCCATATGAGACATCAGTGGGTTAATTAGAGTCTCTTGAAGCATCCAAAATACATTTGGGTCCAAAAATAACAAAAACTACGACTTTATTCAGCATTGGCTTCTCTTCCGCGTTTGTGTTCAATCCTCAAATAAAGATTCAAACGGTTATGAATCAGCGAATCGATCAATGATTCGGATCGCCAATGTCACGTGATTTCAGCAGTTTGACTCGCGAGCGGAATCATTGATCGATTCACTGATTTCGTTATAATTCACATGAACTACTTCTCAAGTGGACTCAGCGTGTGCAGAAAAAGAAAACCACTTTCACACCAAACAAACTCTGACGTCAAGCAGATTCAGGACCGTCCCGAAAGCTGCAGTTAAAACAAACCCCCGTCCCACTTCAACCGCTGCTCTTAAAGCACAATCCTCCAAAGGAACTTTCCATTTGCTAAGCTAATAAAGAGCAAGAACAGTCAGACTGGGAGCTAAAGGAGCGTGCTGAGGGTGCTTTTCCCCATAAGCCTGTGTGTTCACATTGGGCCAGCAATCTCAGTACTCGCTTCACTCAACAAAAAAATTATTGTATGCTGCTGTTCACTTTATTTAAGGGGATAGTTCACCCAAAAATGAGCCTGTGATGTTTATCTGCTGACCCCAGTGCATCCAGCATGTAGGTGTGTTTGTTTCTTCAGGAGAACACAAATGAAGATTTTTAACTCAACTTTTGCATCTGGCAGTCATAATGATGTGAATGGGTAACAATTCTATGAGAGTAAAAAAACATGCTTAGGCAACGTGCACAAAAACCCTGCTGCTCCTGACGACACACTGATGACTTAAGACACGAACCGATCGGTTTCTGTGAGAAACACAACAGTATTTATGGTATTTCTTTACCTCATATCCAGACGAATCTCATCTAGTGTTCCCATCGGCTGTGACTTCCGTCTGGTGAGGTCAAACTGGCGCGATCATAGATATATATATAATGTAGATGCCTCATTCGACCGATCTGCGCAGTCACTGATGAGGAATCTATATATATATATATCTATATATATGGCGTAACATTGTTTTAAAAAGTGGGTGGGACATAAATTGCGTATCATATGTACGCGAAAAACTGCATACCATATGCACGCCAAAGCTCATTTTGACATGTGAGGGGCGCTCATATAAGTCAAAATGAGCTTTAGCGTGCATATGATACAGTTTTCCGTGTGCATATGATACGCAATTTATGGCGTATTAAGGGGGTAGCACCGCTGATACAATGTTATATCAGATGTAAAATATGTACTATAACAATTGCAGAAAAATTTGTATTAAGATGTCCATAAATCAATTAAATAGTTCATTTATTGATATAGATCTCGTTTAATTATAGCATCTAAACACAATATAGCGTTGTGCCAAGATTTTTCACGTGAATAAAGGCATATAGATTTGCACACTTTGCTTATAATCCCTGGTCTAGTCTGTTAAACTTGTCAGAAGTTCTCGTTTCTAATCTGCACTCGTAGCGTATTTTTTCTCTCATCCAAACCGAATATCATCAGTACATCAAGAGCATGGTGTGGGTCAGTTTAAGGGTAGAGTTAGGGGCCGAGCGGCTCTGAAGCGAGCGCACATCCGTGATGCAGATGTGTGCGGTGCGGCGTAAACAGGGCATGTGGCATATCTGCCTTTTCCCCTCCCCTACTCTGCCTCTTCAGTCTTTCCATCTGCTGGGAAAGAAGATAAAGAATAATGCCACTGTTCTTTGGAGTAACCGAAGACAGGGTAATAATAATGACGAGCTTAGCTGCGGGGAGAGAAGTCGGCTGGGCTGATGACAAAACAAGAGCACTCTGGGATTCCTCCACAGCCCGGCGGCCCAACGCCTGCTGAGACCATTAGGGATTATGCAATGTGGAGCGGGTAAAAAAAGAGCCCCTGCAGGGAAGAGAGGTGGGATGCAGGATTTTCTCCCACGTGTCCACTTTAAATGCACGCTGGAGAATGGAAAAAAAACCTCATTTATACTGACGTTCAGAAAATAAGGGTTGCAGAGATTTTTAAATGTGTCTGTTCTGTGCACCAAAGTTGAACAAAAATACAGTAAAACGGGGTAATATTCCTCCAGTGCTATTCATCTGTTCTCTGTGTGAATATATAGTAAAGTGTGATTTATTCCTGTGATCATTATCATCATTCCTCCAGTCTTCAGAGTCACATGATCCTTCACTAATCACTCTCATATCTGAGGATCTGATGATCAATACACATTTAGGATTATTATCAATATTAAAAACAGTTTTGCCGTTTCATATTTTTGTGGAAGCTGAGCTGTAATGTTTTTTTCTAAATTGCAAAATGCTGTGTCAGTGTTTCTAATTTAAACCGTAATGTTTAATTCTTGCCATTGCTTTGTAATTATTTGTGTAATTTTACCAGTAATTTCAGAGTTAAAATATTTAGCGAGTAAATCCTGCAGCCGATTTCTTCAGTGCGATACATTTGATCCGAATTATTTGATGAATGGACTGTTCAAAAGAACAGAAACTGTTTGAAAACGCTGTAACTGTCCTTAATGTCACTTTTGATCATTTGAGTATATCCTTGACGGATTCATTTCTTCTACTTCTTCTTCTTCAAAAAAAAAAAAAAAACACGTACCGAATCCAAACTTCTGAAATAAAATACAGTCAAAATTCTGAAATATTCCTCCAGTGTAGATCATCTGTTCTCTGTGTGAATATATAGTAAATTATATGCTCTTTTTATGCATTTTAAAATGTCATTTATTGCTGTGATGGAAAATCTTGGCATTATGAGATTGCTAATATATTCATTCAACAAGGTGTTAAAATAATGATAACACTACACTAATTTCCATGCAAATTTAACTGGAATTATCACATAAACATTTGTGAAATAAAGCCGAGTTTCCATCCCACGTGTCCAAGAGAACAAAATTATAACTTAACATAAAATCGAGGGGAAAAAAATGTTTCTGCAATCAGGCTTTTCTCCCTCCATTTCCTATTAATATGCAAACAGACTATGACTAAAAAACATTAGAAAGGTGTAAAAGCCTAACGCCGCATTCACACGGGGCGTAGGCGTTTGACGCTTGACGGAGGGCGTGGCTGAAGCTTGGTCATAGTGACAACAGCCAATCACATTAACTTACTTGCCGCTTGGACCACAACACAACACAACACAACACAACACAACACAACACAACACAAAAAAGCGCCTTTTTATGACAGCTAGTCTGTGAGACGAAATGGATGCCGATTTGGTTGTATGTGCGAGTGCGATTGCCTGTGTAGTTGTTGTCAGTGCACTGCACAGGTGCACGAAGCTGTTAAGTACATTAAATCCTGAAAAAGCGCCGACAGCGGGAAGAATATCACGTAGTGGTCCGGGAGCTGCGTCTGGATGGTTCACTGTTTGAGCAGTAATGAACGCAATTGGTTAGCGTCTGCTGTATGATATTTGCATACGGACATCTGATTGGATGATGCCTGCGCTGGCGTTTGAAAAGTTGAGAAATCTTCAACTTCTGCCGCTTGGAACGCGAGTGAACCGACGTGACTAGGCCTGGTGTCACGATAACAAATTTTTATGGATGATAAATTGGCCAATAAATTATTGCGCTAAACGATAATATTGTCATTCTGAGACCCTTTTCATCTAAAATAATGATAATGGGATAAAAATGCAGGTACACCTTTTCAAAGATCAATAAACTTTAATTTCTAAAGACTATTTAACACTAAATATGGAAAACATTTTAAATAACCACAATAAATGAACAAAACAACCAAAAACAATAAAAGCATGGACTCTCAGTCTGTTTAAAAAAATGCATTTAAATAAGAACCAAAAACAATAAATCACATGGATGAAAACTGCAGCGGATGATTGTGTTTTAGGAGCATATTAGGGGCGGCGGTTCACTAAACCCACGGTTCGGCTCGGGTCACGGGTTTAGGCTCACGGGTTTAGGCTCACGGGTTTAGGCTCACGGGTTTAGGCTCACGGGTTTAGGCTCACGGGTTTAGGCTCACGGTTTTAGGCTCACGGTCTTAGGCTCACGGTTTTAGGCTCACGGTTTTAGGCTCACGGTTTTAGGCTCACGGTTTTAGGCTCACGGTTTTAGGCTCACGGTCTTAGGCTCACGGTTTTAGGCTCACGGTTTTAGGCTCACGGTCTTAGGCTCACGGTTTTAGGCTCACGGTTTTAGGCTCACGGTTTTAGGCTCACGGTTTTAGGCTCACGGTTTTAGGCTCACGGTCTTAGGCTCACGGTTTTAGGCTCACGGTTTTAGGCTCACGGGTTTAGGCTCACGGGTTTAGGCTCACGGGTTTAGGCTCACGGGTTTAGGCTCACGGTCTTAGGCTCACGGGTTTAGGCTCACGGGTTTAGGCTCACGGGTTTAGGCTCACGGTTTTAGGCTCACGGGTTTAGGCTCACGGGTTTAGGCTCACGGGTTTAGGCTCACGGTTTTAGGCTCACGGTTTTAGGCTCACGGTCTTAGGCTCACGGTTTTAGGCTCACGGTTTTAGGCTCACGGTTTTAGGCTCACGGTCTTAGGCTCACGGTTTTAGGCTCACGGTCTTAGGCTCACGGTTTTAGGCTCACGGTTTTAGGCTCACGGTTTTAGGCTCACGGTCTTAGGCTCACGGTCTTAGGCTCACGGTCTTAGGCTCACGGTCTTAGGCTCACGGTCTTAGGCTCACGGTTTTAGGCTCACGGTCTTAGGCTCACGGTTTTAGGCTCACGGTCTTAGGCTCACGGTTTTAGGCTCACGGTTTTAGGCTCACGGTTTTAGGCTCACGGGTTTAGGCTCACGGGTTTAGGCTCACGGTTTTAGGCTCACGGTCTTAGGCTCACGGTTTTAGGCTCACGGTTTTAGGCTCACGGTTTTAGGCTCACGGTTTTAGGCTCACGGTTTTAGGCTCACGGTTTTAGGCTCACGGTTTTAGGCTCACGGGTTTAGGCTCACGGTTTTAGGCTCACGGTCTTAGGCTCACGGTTTTAGGCTCACGGTTTTAGGCTCACGGTTTTAGGCTCACGGTTTTAGGCTCACGGTTTTAGGCTCACGGTCTTAGGCTCACGGTTTTAGGCTCACGGTTTTAGGCTCACGGTCTTAGGCTCACGGTTTTAGGCTCACGGTTTTAGGCTCACGGTTTTAGGCTCACGGTTTTAGGCTCACGGTTTTAGGCTCACGGTCTTAGGCTCACGGTTTTAGGCTCACGGTTTTAGGCTCACGGGTTTAGGCTCACGGGTTTAGGCTCACGGGTTTAGGCTCACGGGTTTAGGCTCACGGTCTTAGGCTCACGGGTTTAGGCTCACGGGTTTAGGCTCACGGGTTTAGGCTCACGGTTTTAGGCTCACGGGTTTAGGCTCACGGGTTTAGGCTCACGGGTTTAGGCTCACGGTTTTAGGCTCACGGTTTTAGGCTCACGGTCTTAGGCTCACGGTTTTAGGCTCACGGTTTTAGGCTCACGGTTTTAGGCTCACGGTCTTAGGCTCACGGTTTTAGGCTCACGGTCTTAGGCTCACGGTTTTAGGCTCACGGTTTTAGGCTCACGGTTTTAGGCTCACGGTCTTAGGCTCACGGTCTTAGGCTCACGGTCTTAGGCTCACGGTCTTAGGCTCACGGTCTTAGGCTCACGGTTTTAGGCTCACGGTCTTAGGCTCACGGTTTTAGGCTCACGGTCTTAGGCTCACGGTTTTAGGCTCACGGTTTTAGGCTCACGGTTTTAGGCTCACGGTCTTAGGCTCACGGTCTTAGGCTCACGGTCTTAGGCTCACGGTCTTAGGCTCACGGTCTTAGGCTCACGGTCTTAGGCTCACGGTTTTAGGCTCACGGTCTTAGGCTCACGGTTTTAGGCTCACGGTTTTAGGCTCACGGTTTTAGGCTCACGGATTTAGGCTCACGGTCTTAGGCTCACGGTCTTAGGCTCACTGTCTTAGGCTCACGGTTTTAGGCTCACGGTTTTAGGCTCACGGGTTTAGGCTCACGGGTTTAGGCTCACGGGTTTAGGCTCACGGTCTTAGGCTCACGGTCTTAGGCTCACGGTCTTAGGCTCACGGTCTTAGGCTCACGGTCTTAGGCTCACGGTTTTAGGCTCACGGTCTTAGGCTCACGGTTTTAGGCTCACGGTTTTAGGCTCACGGATTTAGGCTCACGGTCTTAGGCTCACGGTCTTAGGCTCACGGTCTTAGGCTCACGGTCTTAGGCTCACGGTCTTAGGCTCACGGTTTTAGGCTCACGGTCTTAGGCTCACGGTCTTAGGCTCACGGTTTTAGGCTCACGGTCTTAGGCTCACGGTCTTAGGCTCACGGTTTTAGGCTCACGGTCTTAGGCTCACGGTCTTAGGCTCACGGTCTTAGGCTCACGGTTTTAGGCTCACGGTTTTAGGCTCACGGTTTTAGGCTCACGGTCTTAGGCTCACGGTTTTAGGCTCACGGTCTTAGGCTCACGGTCTTAGGCTCACGGTTTTAGGCTCACGGTCTTAGGCTCACGGTCTTAGGCTCACGGGTTTTAGGCTCACGGTTTTAGGCTCACGGTCTTAGGCTCACGGTTTTAGGCTCACGGTTTTAGGCTCACGGTTTTAGGCTCACGGTTTTCCGGTCTGTACGGTTCTTGTTGTTTTTTTTTCTTTTAATCCAGAAATGTACTTCAGCATATGATATATTAATTATTCACAATTTAGGATACAGTATTAAAAAATATATATATCATAGCGTAATCATGCACAAACTGAGCTTGACCATCTCTGAGGAAAGAGATATTTTGATACAGCGAGAGAGAAGACATTGATGACATGCTTTTCATTTATTTGGCAAAAGGAGAATGTGTATCGCTATCTCTACAGGAACTGATGAGCCTTTAGCCCACACAGACTGAACTGAAGAATTAACTTGCGTTTATCAATCTTCAGTGTAGCTTTAAGCCTCGTTTATACTCGACGTGTCCGCTCGAGCGTGAGGGTGCGCGCGGCATAAATGACGTCGACGCGAAGTGCGCGAGACCCCGTTTCGTGCACGTCAAAATTTCGTAACTTTGCGTGCGGCTCCGCAACCGAAGAGCCACGAGTTCCAGACGAATCTGCTGGCCGAGCATGACGTCTCATCACGCCGCAGCCGGTCTGCGTGTCGAGTATAAACACCTCCCCAAACGGACGAGGCGTGCGCAGTCAACGAGAGAGACGAGGAAAACAAAAAAGCATGCAAATGGCAATTATCTTGGCCGGAAAAATTATCGAGCTCATTTTTTTTATCGTGCGATTAATTGATTTATCGACTATCGTGACAGGCCTACACGCGACAGAACCCACAATTCAGTTCGGCAACGGATGATGTCACCCGTTCAAAGTAAATGGGAAGCGTTAACGCCTACGCCCCGTGTGAATGCGGCGTAAGGAGTTATTGTAAAAAATATATATATGTGTGTGTATACATTTATATTTATTTCATTAAAATCACATAAGCCAAATCGCGATTGCGGTTCGATTTTGATTAATCGTGCAGCCCTAGTGCCGACAGCCCTGACCGTGGATGTGTTATCATTAACACACTCACTGTAAACTGCAGTGTGCATCGGCCAAATGCCATAGCATGTTACACTATTATTATTAATGCATAAGCCAATATTCCACCCTAAAGCATTAATATTTACAGAACACTTCTGGGCTCTTATCTCTCAGACTCAATGCATTTTTCAGTGCTCAGAGTTAGTGTGGACGTTAGACATGTGCCGATTTTCGATAATGCGATTTATCACGATAATGAATATGCACAATATTGTTATCGTGGGCACTTTAAAATATCGTAAATAATAATTTATTAACAATTTATATTTTTTTTATAATGCATTCAAGAATACTTTGCCCATCAACCGTATAAATGTTCAACACCGCTGTATTCTGCGTCAAAGGGACACGGCTCAGATATAAACAAGCCCAACGTGCGTTTGCACATGACTGAACCGGTGAAGGAGACGCGCTGCTGAAGTGCCGCTCAGTGACAGCAGAGGGCGCTGATGAACTGCAGAATGCAGCGGTTACCCCGGAAACCAGCAAACAAACAAAAACCGCGTGTAGTAAACATCCATTCGTTTTTGTAATCTCAATGTTGTTCATCACAGCACCAAATACTTAATACTTAAAGACTTAATAGGCTATTTATTTTCAAACTTAAACATTTTTATGTTTTAATCTGGACTACAACATGCCCTAATAATTAGAACTGTTCTGTTATTGTTCAGTATAACTTTGAGACATAGGACTTCATTAGTTAACATGTTAATTCATTATTCACCAAACTGACAATGAAAAATACTTATAAAGAATTAATCATTCTATGTTAATTTCTTAGTTACTGTTTAATAACATTAAAATCAAAATCAAAATAACTTTTTTAATGGACCTAAGATAAAACTAACAATGATCGGTATTTCTGAACTAACATTACCAAAAACATTATACTTTCTGTACCAAATGTAGCTATTGCTCAATCTTAGTTAATGCATTAAATAATGAGACCTTGTTGTAATTTGTAAGCCTACCTGTTGTTCTTTATAGCCTTTTTTTTTTTTTTTTGCAATTTAATCTGTTTGAAAATTGTACTTTTACAGCTCTGAAAAATATCAAGAGACCACTTAACATTGATTTCTCAATGAGGGGTCTCAATTTTTTTCCAGAGCTGTATATATTTTTGGTGCATTATTGTATTTAAACATTCAGTTGTTTTTGTTCTTAAAAAAATAGTTCTTAAAGCTGTTATGCTATGGCAACTCTTTTTTTTTTGCAACTTATTTCATTATCGTGATAATATCGTATATCGTGATAAAACTTCATCAATTAATCGCAACATGAAAACTTGATATCGGCACATGCCTAGTGGACGTGTGACCATCCTCATGGCTAATCAGGAATAGTGGGGTGAGGGGTGAGTCTCTCTTTTTTCACCATTTCCACTCATTTAACCCCTCATGAATTCAATACATTTCCATACAATCAGGTACAAACGCTGTATGTCTCACACATTACAAAGAATAAACTTATTCTCCATTTGTGATATGGTCTATAACACACGCTCTGGTTCTAAATAAAGTGGGACTGACAGATAACAGGTTAAACTTCTGATTTCACAACCTTTGACAAATAAAACATTGTTGAGCTCAGCAAGCCAAGAGTTGAAGAGCTTTGATTTGCTGTTTTGGGTCTGTAGGTGCTTTTAAACAAATGCCTATGAGGGTCAAACTGACCCACGAACATCAAAATGTTTTATAAAAATGTATGCATGCACATTTCTCTACACATCAGTGTGTTTAAACTTCACATGCATACTCATATAAATACCCCTAAATAGGACAATTCACAACATTTAAAGAAAAACAACATAGTTTGAAATTTGAATAGTATATTTGAGCCTTTTGGGTCAATTTCTTTCTTCTTTTTTTTTTTTGAGTGTTTGGGTAGTTTTTGTGTTACCCAGATCTGGGGTCAGATGTAACAACCTAATTTGCTTAAAACCTAAAATTAACCCAACATGTGTTTTGTCCCATATTTACCAACCCCAGTGTTTTTTTGTGTGTTTTTTTTTTTTTAGAGTTTAGCTCATTTTTACCATCTGTGGCTTACGAAATATGTTTTATGCATTGGAATAAGTGGGGAAAAGCTCCATTTTAACTTCATAGGGTAGTAAAAAACTAAAATACACTGGGAAAATGCTTTTCTTACTTAGTATTTTTGTCTTGTTTCTAGGCTTGGGCGGTAATACGGTAAAATGGTATACCGCGGGATCTAAAAATAGCAACGGTATCAGTTTCAATACCGTCAAACCGTCAAAAAAAACAAAAAACAGATCAACTTACATATTGCTGATCAACAATTAATTATTAAATATTTAATAAGTTGAACTAATTAAACTATTTACATATTAAATACTATTTATTTATTAAATGCCTAAATATGTGTATGCGTTGTTGTGACAGCGTGGATGAGAAAGAGAGAGAGAGAGGGGAAAAGACGGCGAGTCGGGCACTGAGTTATTATCGAAAAAGAACACAACTTCTGCAGTTTGGAAGTATTTTGGGTTTTGACGGTAAATACAGACGAGGCAATTTGCAAATTGTGCAACAAAAAGATGACCACGAGAGATGGAAATACCTTGAACCTAAGGGCGCATATCCGAAACCACCATCCTCACTGCTGCGTGGATGAAAAACCGAGCGCACCCTCGGACTATGCTGTAATATTGCCGAAGCCTTTTGTCACACAGCTGGCAATGTAAGCAATAAGCATGAACTGCACAAAAATCAAGTGGACATGGGACTCACAAAAAAAAAAAGTCAATTGTCTGACAATTGTCTCATAACGGTAAGCATAAAACGTGCAGAGAGTTTTTCAGGGGCTCAAATGTAAAAAAAAAAAAAAAAATATATATATATATATATATATATATATATATATATATATATATATAAGCCAAGCCAACAGTTTGTTGACGCTGTCTGAGCCTTACATCATAATGTTTTAATTATTCACGGTAATACCGTATACCGAGGTAAAATAGGGAGGAGGTTTGACGGTATCAAAATTTGGATACCGCCCAAGCCTACTTGTTTCTAGTCAAAATATCAAACAATTCTTACATTAAGAAACATTTACTAGACAAGAACAAATTATTGTCTTGTTTTGTGACAAAATAACTCAAAATTAAGAGAGTTTTGTCTTAAAATAAGCAAAATAATCTTGTTTTCTGGTTGAATTAAGATTATTTTTCTTACCCCATTGGGAGATTATTTATCTTATTTTAAGACAAAACTCTCTTCATTTTGAGTTATTTTTTCACAAAACAAGACAATAACTTTTGCTTGTCTAGTAAATACTTCTTGTTTTAAGATTTTTTTTGATATTTTGACTAGAAACAAGACAAAAATACTAAGTAAGAAAAGCATTTTTTGCAGTGTAACAAAATATAAGTCATTGTATTATTTTTGGTCTGTACAGTTGCCGTAAACATTTAAAATACGTGGGTCAAATTGACCCACAAACATCACAAACGTAATAGAAATTATGTGTGTGTATGTCAACACATCAGTGTTCACCCTAAGTGAGAAAAAGTCATGAAAATGTCACGAAAAAAACAGGTTAACCAATATTTTCAGTAGCTCAAAAAACAAAATGGGTCAAATTTACCTGCAACATCATCACATAACCGATTGGATAGAAAGAAAAACAGTGGCAAAACAAACTGCACTCAAAAAAAATGACTTGTTGAATTTACTTAAAAATATGTGGCAAGTGGTCGCACACAACTATAATGAGCAATTTTTACAAATAACAATTTAGTTATATGAACAAAAAAATACTAGTAAAGCTGGCACGATATCTTTGAGTAAACACAAACCATTTGAATTTGACACTGTTAATATTTATATGCGCCGTTTACTTAATGATGTTATGTTAAATATATAAACGTTTATTATGTAAGGTGAACACTGTTATCAATTTAATTTGCCTTTAAAACTTTTATATAACAACAAGCATGTTTAAAAAAATAAAATGCAAAATGAACTCATTGGACAAACTAAAAATATTTAATTGAGAGCAGGAATTCCAGCGAATATCTGTATAAGAGCCCACAGCCTAAACACACACACACACACACACACACACACACACACACACACACACACACACACACTTCTGCATAATAACCACAAAACTCCTCAATGTCCAACATAACTGAACATTAAACACTAACATAAACTAATAACATCTTTCCCTTTCCTGAAAAACACATAAATATCACTTTAATCCGTACATTTTCTCTCCTAGCGCAGTCCCTTGCAAAGCATGCTGGGAACGACAGATCCACTGCCGTTCGTTACGTCAGCACAAATATTTCATTTCGTTTTAACGCAAATTAATGAAGTAAACTTCAGTTTTAAATATATTAGGCTGATAAACATATCTAATTTCGACACAATTTCATTAAGTAAACATAATCTAAATGTGTCTTATCTGTGAAGGGCCTGAATCTTTTAAAAATAGCATTGGCAAACATTTAGCAAAGCAAAGCATGCTCGTATCTGTGGCAAGATGTGCGTCTCTCTCAAAACACTTAGTTGTGAGAAAACGATTCCCTTGAGATCTGTCTCAGGCGGAAAGGGTGCAATGACCTTAATCGTATAAAATCTCCCTTTCAGACGAAGACAGTGTTCACACTTCCCACCAAAACATGCAAATTACACAATCCAACTTCTGACCGCAGACAACACACCGAACAGGGCCAAAGCATGCAATTTCAGCCAAAGCGGAGGTCAGAGGAGACATCCCCGTGACATATTCACAGACAAACCCTTTCTTTTGGTTTGCACACGGAGGGGACGTGTACGGATCAATCAATCTAATCACTTTATTGTCACGCAACCATATACACAAGTGCTATAGTGGTGAAATTCTTGGGTGATCATGACGAGACGTATGACATCTGATGCACAGTAACATTAAACAATAGACAATAAATAATACACGCAGTGTGAAAGGTTATATACACTGCAATATACTTAACAGTATACACTCTAAAAAAATGTTGGGTTGTTTTAACCCAATGTTGGGTCAAATATGGACTAACCCAGCGATTGGGTTGTTTTAAGCCTGCGGTTGGGGTAAATATTTGCTTAAGACAACCCAATCACTGGGTTAAAACAACCCAACTGCTGGGTTAGTCCATTTTTGACCCAATATAGGGTTGTTTTTTACTCAGAATGTTTTAGAGTGTACACACACACACACACACGCATATACATATATGCACACATATACATATACACACACACACACATTGTATATCCTCGTCATCCTGGAGGTATCAATGTTCATGCACTCTTTAAAAACTATGGTTTAAAAGCAACCCAAGTTGGGTTGAAAATGGATAAACCCAGAAATTGGGTTGTTTGCATGGGTCCATTCACTGGGTTCAAATAACCCAATTTCTGGGTTTGTCCATTTTCAACCCAACACGAGTTGCTTTTAACCCAGCATTTTTTAGAGTGTGAATAACCTATGCTTGGTCCCATTCAAATAAACGAATAAAAAATAAATAAAACCAGATAGCTTTATTAAAATACCAAATTCAATTTATACCTTATTGATCTTGCACACTTTGTACAGGAAAGCAAATGAACACAGAATATTACACTCTTAAAAATGCTGGGTTGTTTTAACCCAATGTTGGGTCAAATATGGACTAACCCAGCAAATGGGTTGTTTTAACCCAGTAATTGGGTTGTTTTAATCCTGCAGTTGGGTTAATTATTTGCTTAAGACAACCCAATCGCTGGGTTTAAACAACACAACTGCTGGGTTAGTCCATTTTTGACCCAATATAGGGTTGTTTTTTACAGCATTTTTTAGAGTGTGAATAACCTATGCTTGGTCCCATTCAAATAAACGAATAAAAAATAAAATAAAACCAGATCGCTTTAATTGCTCAGTGCACATGATGCCGGTATTCATAGTTTTCGAGTGTCGTCACGCTCATAGGAAGGCTCTCCTCCACTGACCACCAGTCATTATTACCAGGCTTGTAGTCAGTATTAATGCAGTAAAACGGTAATATTAAAATACCAAATTCAATTTATACCTTATTGATGTTGCACACTTTGTACAGGAAAGCAAATGAACACAGAATATTAGTGTTACACGAGGTTTCTCGCTAGTTGTTTTCCCCATCAAAACCCATTTTAAAGAAAACGTAGCGTTCATATTCCGGGTTTCATCTACTCGCCTTTATATAGTATGCCTCATCAAAAAGATGTAAACTGAATTTAATCTTTTAATATCATTATATTTCACATACAATGTTTGATTACAGCACTTTAATGGTTTAAAAGAAGTCATCAGTAAGCGGACGGAGGGTGATTATAACGGTTTTATACTGCACTGTAAAACATTATATGTTCAATAAGTTATGACAACATGTTTTTACATTGTTTTAACTCATCAAAATAAGTTAAGAAATGTTAAACTTTTGTTTATTAGTTGAAGATGTAACTAATTTTTTTTAAAAGTCAGTTTAACATAATTTAAGTTGAAATAACTTAAACATCCAAGTCGACTGTACTGCAAAAATTCAAATTTTGCCTTTTTTTTACAGTGTGCATAATTAATCTGTTTGAAATCAAGTGGTGTAACAACTCAATTTAACATAAAACCCATATCAACACAACATTAAGTTTAATTATTGAAAACTTATACACTTGAGTTAAATTTCCAAAACTTATCATGACAATTAAAGTTAAAGACAAAAAGTAAGTTCATATAACTTAACATGGCTATCATGTTTTACAGTGTAGATTAGCGTTAAACTTTATTTTAGTAAACTATAGTGTTTTTCACATTAAGTGTTTTAAAAACGTCCCGTTGTTTTTAGTGATTGAAATACTGCAGTGATTGAAATACTTTAAATGTTTAGTTCACCCAAAATTGTATAATCACGTGTCAAGCTGTCAAACTGCTGAAATCACGAGACACTGGCGATCCGAATCACGAATCGATTCGCTGATTCATCACCGTTTGAATCTTTATTTGAGGATTGAACACAAACCCG
Source organism: Pseudorasbora parva (assembly GCF_024679245.1). NCBI lineage: Eukaryota > Metazoa > Chordata > Actinopteri > Cypriniformes > Gobionidae > Pseudorasbora > Pseudorasbora parva. The sequence continues at coordinate 1,602,575 of NC_090190.1, read as the reverse complement.
GAAGAGAAGCCAATGCTGAATAAAGTCGTAGTTTTTGTTATTTTTGGACCCAAATGTATTTTGGATGCTTCAAGAGACTCTAATTAACCCACTGATGTCTCATATGGACTACTGTGATGATGTTTTTATTCCCTTTCTGGACATGGACAGTATAGTGTGCATACACTTGCATACGCTCTCGGACTAAATATAAAATATCTTAAACTGTGTGTGAAGATGAACGGAGGTCTTACGGGTGTGGAACGACATTAGGGAGAGGAGTTAATGACAGACATTTCATTTTTGGCTGAACTAACCCTTTAAGATTTGGTTTGTGCTGCAGTTCAATGGCGGTTTTGGCCTCTAAGGCTCCGCGACAGACACGTGACTGAAAACTATGGATAAAAAAATCTATGTTGAGTCCCGCTGAGATTGATGCTGTCGTGATGCTTGTAGGCCAAAGTGAGTGAGCGTGGTCCTATAATCAATGGGAGGAGAACGTACAAACCGCATGTCAATCAACCGTGGAATTGCAAACATGAGTGCCAACCCTCTGGCATTTCGTCAAAAAATTACTGGATTATTCAGGATCTACATTCATCAAGATGCATCGCCAATTAACTGTATAATAAGGGAGGTGAGGCAGAAACGCAATCAAGCCCCTGCAAAACATTAATGAATGTCACTTGCAATGCTCCAGAACATATTCCATCCTTGTCTTCGATTCTGATTAGAGAAAGCCTATGCAAAACCCTCCATGTGTTCACATCCCAGAGAGCTGGTGTCTCATTTACAGCTTCTGCACGTTAAGCTGATCGGGCACCTGGTCACTTTAAGCTGGAAAAACCGGCCACATTTTGACTTGATTTTGAACGCCAGAAATGTCTGGGGTTACAGACAAAATGGGTGCCTGGAAGCATTGGGTTAAAGGGATGGTTCACCCAAAGATGTAAATGACCCCATGATTTACTCTCCCTCAGCTCTTTCTAGGTGTGTATGACATTCTGCTTTCAGACGAACACAATCAAAGCTATATTAAAACATATCCTGGCTCTTCCATGTTGTATTAGCGCTGGAATGCCAGTGTCTTGTGAATGCGCGTGCAGTTTGTAAAGTTAAAAAAATGTGTATGTGTGTTTCTTACACAAACGCGCATCGCTTCAGAAGGCTTTTATTAACCCACAGAGCTCTGTGGAGCAGTTATATGATGGATAGATGCACTTTTATGATGGATAGATGCACTTTTATGATGGATAGATGCACTTTTATGATGGATAGATGAACTTTTATAATGGATAAATGAATTTTTATTATGAATCGATGCAGTTTTATGATGGATAGATGCACTTTTATGATGATAGATGCACTTTTATAATGAATAGATGCACTTTTATGATGGATAAATGCATTTTTATAATGAATAGATGCATTTTATAATGAATAGATGCACTTTTATGATGAATAGATGCACTTTTATGATGATAGATGCACTTTTATGATGGATAAATGCATTTTTATGATGGATAGATGCACTTTTATGATGGATAAATTCATTTTTATAATGGATCGATGCACTTTTATAATGGATAAATGCATTTTATAATGGATAGATGCACTTTTATGATGAATAGATGCACTTTTATAATGAATAGATGCACTTTTATGGACTTCAAAACAGAAACAGCCATTCACTGCCATTATAAATATAACTCTGATTGTGTTCGTCTGAAAGATGAATGTTTTAGACACCTAGAATGAATTGAGGGCCAGTAAATCATGGGCAAATATTCCTTTTTAGGTTTAATCAAACCTAAAACTGCTAGTCTACATTCCTCACTATACAAAAAAAGTCTTCATACACAAGTCAATGTTTAATGATGGAATTTAGACAACACTATAGCCCATTTATTTGCGATTAAATAACCAAAACTATATATTTATTCCAAAACTATCGAATATTAGTCATTTGACAAAACAGCATCTCTGTTAGCACAACATTATATCGGTGTATTAATGCTAGTATTTAAAATAGCTGAATGTAAAAGCTGCTGTGATTCAGTGAGAACCCGAAAGGACACATGATTTGAATCATTTGATGTAAAGAATGAATCATCATCGCAGCGGTAACATTTTTCATTGGTCACTTTATAGCGCGACTGCACGACTTTCCGCTCAACTACCCCCCAGAAAACCTCACAATGTCCCCGGTGTAAAAACTCACCCTTTCCCCCGAAAGAAAGGCTGTCAAGCCGAGGGTTAATATCATCCAAACGTTCCTCATAATTCCTTAGTCTTCGCTTGTGAAAACGGGAAATATCGTCCCTCCGCGTCTGTTCCCACTTTTGGAGAAACTCTTCCCCCTCTCTCTCTCTCTCTCTCTCACACAGGACTCAAATCCCAGCGGATACGTGTTGCTTTTTTGTCTTGCTTATTCCTCCGCGCGCTTCTGAGCACTAAAATAGGTCGCTTTCGATATGTTTCGCCGCGTCGCGTCGCGTTTAAAGCTGCTTTCGTCTGGTGAAGGTGAGTTTAGCGTGAGGTCTCTCGGCCATATGCCTGAAGAAGTCGAGCCACCCGCAGGACTGAGAGAAAAACACGGCTCTAAACGGAGGGAGAGCTCGGGCAATGATTGACAGAGAGCGCGACCATATGGAGAGAGAGAGAGAGAGAGAGAGAGAGAGAGAGAGAGAGAGAAAGAGAGAGAGAGAGAGAGAGAGAGAGAGAGAGAGAGAGAGAGAGAGAGAGAGAGAGAGAGAGAGAGAGAGAGAGAGAGAAGTTTAACTTGTGTTTGGGCTCCTCCATGTCTGATTTAAGTGCTAAACCGCGTGTTATTTTTGTCTTTTTATCCCAATTATTCAGAGACATGTCATTATGTAATGAACACATTTGCCCTGTGCTTTGGATCAAATCGGATGTTTTCAATGAACAGGTTGAACCGGTTCACCTAACCTGTCTGAACTGACTGAATCGGTTCGAACAAATCAATTCATCATTGAACCTTTGAAATTGATTCCCCGTTAAATTTAAAAACAAAGTGTAAAATTCACTCATTGTGTTGTGATGGAGCATGTAAATGTGAAACTGCATGAACGAGGTCAATCTGAACGAGTGCTCAGCGCAATGGCTCCCCCTGACGGACAAACGCGAGCGAGTTTCATAGATCATAATCAATAATCATGCACTCTAAAAAATGCTGGGTTAAAAACAACCCAAGTTGGGTTGAAAATGGACTAATCCAGCAATTGGGTCGTTTTAACAAAGCGATTGGGTTGTCTTAAGCAAACATTTAACCCAACCGCTGGGTTAAAACAACCCAATTGCTGGGTTAGTTCATTTTCAACCCAACGTGGGATGTTTTAACCCAGCATTTTTTAGACTGTGGCTTTGATTTCTCAACCAGGAAAATGAATCAAGTAAAATCATATAACATAATGAAATAATAATTGAATATATCAAGCAATATTTTAATGAAAGTAATATTAATATTAAGTCTAAATATTTTCATTAACATTGAATTAAATAGAAAAACATTATGAGATCATTTTAATTAGTCAAAATGTTTTTGTTACAAATTATTACGAATATTTGTTTTTATAAATTAATGCTTCAGATTCAGGCATTTTAAAAATGTATTAAAATATTTATACAATAATATAATATCAAATAATTAAATAGTATGTACAAATTATAATAATATTTTATAATAATAAATGTGTAACTTATAATAATACATTTATAATAACAAAATATTTTAATCAAAACAAAAACGTTTAAAATAATTACAAACATAAAGTAAAATATGAAATAATGTTCATTGTTTATTATTATTATTAACATTATTATTATTATTATTATTATTATTATCATTGTTGTTGTTGTTGTTGTTGTTGTTGTTGTTGTTGTTGTTGTTGTCGGTTTGAGAGAAGAGGAGACAGAGGATAGGACCAGATGGAGGCAGATGATTCGCTCCTGAAGGGAACAGCTAGAAGAAGAAGAAGAAGAAGAAGAAGAAGAAGAAGAAGAAGAAGATTGTTGTTTTCAGGATTTTTTACAATGTATTAAAAAAGAAAAATAAATAAAATACTATAATTATATAGTATATATAAAAATAAATCACACCATATTTAATAAAATATATATTTGAATTAAAGTAATACAATTTTAAATTTAAATATATTTTATTTAAACAACATTGAATAAAATAAATATTTCATTAGTCAAAACAATACAAAAATCAAATTAAAAAATATTTAAACTTTTTTATTTAAATAAATCACGCCAATTGTTTCAGTTTGACACGCGATCCGAATCATGAGTCGATTCGCTGATTCATAACCGTTTGAATCTTTATTTGAGGATTGAACACAAACGCGGAAGAGAAGCCAATGCTGAATAAAGTCGTAGTTTTTGTTATTTTTGGACCCAAATGTATTTTGGATGCTTCAAGAGACTCTAATTAACCCACTGATGTCTCATATGGACTACTGTGATGATGTTTTTATTCCCTTTCTGGACATGGACAGTATAGTGTGCATACACTTGCATACGCTCTCGGACTAAATATAAAATATCTTAAACTGTGTGTGAAGATGAACGGAGGTCTTACGGGTGTGGAGCGACATTAGGGAGAGGAGTTAATGACAGACATTTCATTTCTGTCTGAACTAACCCTTTAATAACAATATTGAAAAGTGCCACCTAGTGGAACAAATTGTTATTTATTCTCATTATTGTTAGATAATATAGTGCAGTGGACAACAAAAATAGTTGTAAGAAATATGCATAATATATAAACACAACATCAAAAGATATTGACAATGCAATCACGGTTGATGTGTTGCATTTATTCAACTAAAGTGTTTGTGTTGATCTAGGTGTGGCTATCAATCTTGGGCTCATGACAGAGACTTTCGTATGTGTTCAGTTTATGACGTCTGAAGCCCTTAAACAGGTGAGAGGGCAGAGGTTTGACTTCCTGGGTCAAAGGTTAGGAGACAGAGCGAGTGTGTGAAAGAGAAGATAGGCCAGTGAAAGCATAAATCTTAAGCATAAAACAGAAGGCGATCAAGTTGCTTACAACGCCTCGTGCAGAACCTCTGAAACGTCTTCATTAGAGGTGCATGTGAACCTTTCGACGCTCTAGTGGTTAATCAACAGAACTGCAGGCGTCTTAAAGAAGAACATTAAAGGGTTAGTTCATCCAAAAATGATAATCCTGTCATTAATTCCTCCTGTGGTTGGACACCCGTCAGACCTCCGTTCATCTTCACACACAGATGAAGATATTAGGCCGGAACACTGCAAGCGCAGTGAGCGTCTCCGGCTGCGTGGCGTATCAGTTTTTATTTCGGCTCCCATGTTAACCGGTTAGAGCTTGCACACTGCTTGCGTAACGCGCGGCTCACGTGTGCATGCTTCAAAAAGAAGAGACGCCTATTTTTCACGTGATACTCGAGCGTGTTGGAAGCGTTTCCAGGCAAAATAAAATAGGATATTATGTTTATATGTCATGTTGACACAAATACATATTATTAAATGACATTTTCATGTTTGAAAGTCTGTAGGTTAACATAAATGCAGATATAGGCCTAATTGTAATAATAAAAAACAACAATTATCGATTTTGAAATATTACACCTGTCAATACAGAACGAAATATTCTGTAGCCTATTTTGCCGTCAATACCATAGATATGTCTGGCCAACAGGCTACTGCCGACGTTATTTTTGCTGTATCAATAGGCTATATATTTATATTTAACATGAAGTATAGGGCTTCCCTGTACATTAATGCCAGCAGCAGCGCCACGTCAGACACGCTTCTGGTGTGCAAAGAAGGAGAAAACGCCAGATAGCCGACTCGCGGATGACACGCAACAGAAACGCCACGCTCACGCCAGTGTGTCTCCGGCCTTAAGGCGGGCATACATTTACATTTATGCATTTGGCAGACGCGTTTATCCAAAGCAACTTACATTGCATTTAAGGTACATATTTTACATTTTTGTCAGTTCTTGCTTTCCCTGGGAATCGAACCCATGACCTTGGCGTTGCTAGCGCCATGCTCTACTGTTTGAGCTACAGGAAAGCCTTGCATACACTGTGCGAATTCAGACACTCGGGAGGTCGTGAGATATTGCAGACGCTACGAGTAATTTAATTTGATCATCGCATCTAATCAGCTGGTACACGACACGACTGTTTGCACCGCGAGCCGGCCGCGATCACTCGAGCTTTCGTGTTAAACACAGACACCGGAGCTTTCAATGTTGCTGATGATAGCTTCAGATACAATAAAATAAAGAAAACAATGTGTGCAAATGATTTGTTGAAAAGCAGAGAACAGTAGCCATTCCTTTCAACCGAAACAACCAGAGGGAGAGAGAGAAAGAGAGTGTGTGTGTGTGTGTGTGTGTGTGTGTGTGTGTGTGTGTGTGTGTGTGTGTGTGTGTGTGTGTGTGTGTGTGTGTGTGTGTGTGTGCGTGAAAGCTGTATGTTTGCAGCCACTGAGCTAATAATACTCATAGATTGAGCCTATGTGACGTGCTTGTGCATGATTTGGCAATAGGGGACAGCCATATGCTGGTAAAAATCGGGCCGACTCCCCAAACTTTTTAAACATGCTTAAAAATGATAGTAACGTAGGGAGGTGCTCTTAACGTGCTCGTCTTGTACTTCCTCTCACATGTCCACGCGATTTCTCCCGAGAAAAAAAAATTGTCTGCGAGTTCGTACGACAGCAAAAAATGCACAGTGTTGAAATCCGATGGCTCAGAAAGGCCTTCATTGACACCAATGTCATTTCCTCTCTCAAGACCCATAAAGGCACTAAAGACGTCGTTACAAAGCCCATCTCACTACAGCGGCTCTACAATCATTGATGAAGAGGCCAGAATAGAGTTAGTGCGCAAACACACAAAATAACGACATACACTCAGCTAAAGGATTATTATAGGAACAGCTGTTCAATTTCTCATTAATGCAATGATCTAATCAGCCAATCACATGGCAGCTGCTTCAGTGCATTTAGGGGTGTGGTCCTGGTCAAGACAATCTCCTGAACTCCAGACTGAATGTCAGAATGGGAAAGAAAGGTGATTTAAGCCGTTTTGAGTGTGTCATGGTTGTTGGTACCAGACGAGCCGGTCTGAGTATTTCACAATCTGCTCAGTTACTGGGATTTACACACACAACCATTTCTAGGGTTTACAAAGAATGGTGTGAAAAGGGAAGAGCATCCAGTCTGCAGCAGTCCTGTGGGAGAAAATGCCTTGTTGATGCTCGAGGTCAGAGGAGAATGGGCCGACTGATTCAAGCTGATAGAAGAGCAACTTTGACTGAAATAACCACTCGTTACAACCGAGGTATGCAGCAAAGCATTTGTGAAGCCACAACACACACAACCTTGAGGCGGATGGGCTACAACAGCAGAAGACCCCACCGGGTACCACTCATCTCCACTACACATAGGAAAAAGAGGCGACAATCTGCACAAGCTCACCAAAATTGGACAGTTGAAGACTGGTAAAATGTTGCCTGGTCTGATGAGTCTCGATTTCTGCTGAGACATTCAGATGGTAGAGTCAGAATTTGGCGTAAACAGAATGAGAACATGGATCCATCATGCCTTGTTACCACTGTGCAGGCTGGTGGTGGTGGTGTAATGGTGTGGGGGATGTTTTCTTGGCACACTTTAGGCCCCTTAGTGCCAATTGGGCATCGTTTAAATGCCACGGCCTACCTGAGCATTGTTTCTGACCATGTCCATCCCTTTATGACCACCATGTCCCCATCCTCTGATGGCTACTTCCAGCAGGATAATGCACCATGTCACAAAGCTCGAATCATTTCAGATTGGTTTCTTGAACATGACAATGAGTTGACTGTACTAAAATGGCCGCCACAGTCCCCAGATCTCAACCCAATAGAGCATCTTTGGGATGTGGTGGAACGGGAGCTTCGTGCCCTGGATGTGCATCCCACAAATCTCCATCAACTGCAAGATGCTCTCCTATCAATATGGGCCGACATTTCTAAAGAATGCTTTCAGCACTTTGTTGCTCAATGCCACGGAGAATTAAGGCAGTTCTGAAGGCGAAAGGGCTCAAACACAGGATTAGTGTGTGCTCCTAATAATCCTTTAGGGGAGTGTGTATAGTGATGGGCCGATTTCAAAACTTGTTGAAAAGTTTCGAACGGTAATGAATCAGCATATTGGTTCATGATTCGGATCGTGTGTCAAACTGCTGAAATCACGTGACTTTGCCGATTCATAACCGTTCGAAACTTTGTTTTGAAATCGACCCATCACTATAAAAGTCGTTATTGGGTTATTGGGTCGGTATACGGCTAATTTTGCCCCCAATGACGACTGGGGGGGGGGGGGATTCTTTTTATAACTCATTTGTTTACATTATATAAAGGCTTAAATTTCTGCATAATTAAGGGCATGGACACTTTGAGTGGATAGCCTGTCTGTTAGTCATCGCATCAACTAAGCTCCGCCCACGCCCCGCCTCTTTGCCCATTTTCTGTTATCCGGGCGATGACGCGCTACCAAGATGGCGACGGCCAGCTCAACTCTACTTTACGCTGCTCTCCTTAACTGCTCTTCAGAATGCTATGGGTGACGTCACGGACACTACGTCCATGTTTTTTACAGTCTATGGTTCGAATCTGTCATCACGTCTGTTTTAAACAATTTAAACTTTTCCTTTTCGTTAAAACCCGAGCAAAGAACAACACTCAACTACAGATGAGGATTACACCGGCTACTGATGAGGAGGATGAGGAGTGTGATCATACACACACACACACACACACACACACACACACACACACAGAGGATTTGTCTATGAAGCTTTGCCAGACCATAATTTACTACTAAGAATGCTCTGGCTTTTACCAGACTAACTTCTCCCTATTGATGTGTACGAAAAAAATCACAATATAAACACTAAATAATCCAGAAATAATCCCAATATAAACACTAAATAATCCCAATATAAACAATAAATAATCCCAAATGTAAACAATAAATAATACCAATATAAACACTAAATAATCCCAATATAAACAATAAATAATCCCAATATAAACACTAAATAATTCCAATATAAACCTAAATAATCCCAATATAAACACTAAATAATCCAGAAATAATCCCAATATAAACACTAAATAATCCCAATATAAACCTAAATAATCCCAATATAAACACTAAATAATCCCAATATAAACACTAAATAATCCCAATATAAACACTAAATAATCCAGAAATAATCCCAATATAAACACTAAATAATCCAGAAATAATCCCGATATAAACACTATATAATCCTAATTTAAACACTAAATAATCCCAATATAAACACTAAATAATCCAGAAATAATCCCAATATAAACAATAAATAATCCCAAATGTAAACACTAAATAATCCTAATATCAACACTAAATAATCCCAATATAAACACTAAATAATCCCAAAATAATCCCAATATAAACACTAAATAATCCCAATATAAACACTAAATAATTCAGAAATAATCTCAATATAAACACTAAATAATCCAGAAATAATCCCAATATAAACACTAAATAATCCCAATATAAACACTAAATAATCCCAATATAAACACTAAATAATCCAGAAATAATCCCAATATAAACACTAAATAATCCAGAAATAATCCCAATATAAACACTAAATAATCCAGAAATAATCCCAATATAAACACTAAATAATCCCAATATAAACACTAAATAATCCCAATATAAACACTAAATAATCCCAATATAAACACTAAATAATCCAGAAATAATCCCAATATAAACACTAAATAATCCAGAAATAATCCCGATATAAACACTATATAATCCTAATTTAAACACTAAATAATCCCAATATAAACACTAAATAATCCAGAAATAATCCCAATATAAACAATAAATAATCCCAAATGTAAACACTAAATAATCCTAATATCAACACTAAATAATCCCAATATAAACACTAAATAATCCCAAAATAATCCCAATATAAACAATAAATAATCCCAATATAAACACTAAATAATCCCAATATAAACACTAAATAATCCCAAAATAATCCCAATATAAACAATAAATAATCCCAAAATAATCCCAATATAAACAATAAATAATCCCAATATAAACACTATAATCCCAGAAGAGACGTCCTGCTGTGAAACTACTGGGAAGGAAAATAATGCAATTATTAGCGTTGAGAACAGCGTAGCAGTGTTTCTGCCTCTGCATGCAGTGTTAGCTTCAGTAGCCCTGCTCCTTTCATCTTTCATGCTTCTTTATAAAGCTTAATTCTTGGCTAGTTTTGGTGTTTTCTCCACAGCGTTACTCCTGCAAGCATTTGGACTCTGGAACTGAAATGAGCTTTTACTGTCGACTTTATTTAAGGGTAAAATAATCTGAAATAGTATGCAAAATAGAGAAATTAAGAGTTTGAAAATGCAAAAAAAAAAAGGAATAAAAACTTAATTTAGCAGCGACCCTGTAAGCAAACAGGGTCACTGCAAAACCTTAAATTCATATTAAACCGAGGGGAAAAGAGCATTCTTCATGCCTCATATTGTTTTCATTAAAGCAAATTGACATTTAACATCCTCAGCGGGCTTTTGTGAGAGTTTTATTGAGGTCTTGAAGGCAGACTCTCCTTTGAAAAATGAAACTGAGTAAATCAATTGCTCAGAATCACAGATCAAAGTCCTCCATAATGGCCACGGCGCTGGAGAACGCAGTTATTAAGCCATGATTATATCCTGATGTCTGCCAACCGTACGTATAGCCAAGAAACAGATGCTTTCTGAAATGTATACATGAGTTTGTCTCTTCCTCTCTTTTGCCTCTTTAAACTGCTAACAAATGAGACTCAATTAGCTTGTGAAAGAAAAACAGAACCAGTGATAGATCATAGTTTTTTACTATGAACTCCAGGCTAAATTAATTGTCATGCAGCTAATAAGGGAACATGAGAAGACCTAGCTATTAATGGAAGTGCTCTTATTAATGCTAGATTTATTTATTTTTTTAAATAATAATACAAATTAATAAAATAAGGTGTAAATTGATGCTTTAACATTTATATTAGAACATTTTTAATCAAATAAAATTATATATATATATATATATATATATATATATATATAATACTGTAGTACTGTGTGTGTGTGTGTGTGTGTATATATATATATATATGTATTTTTTTATTATTTTATATGATTAAACATTTTCAAATATATATATTTGATATATATGACTTTTGACTTTTGTCATATATACGCACACGCGCACACCCACACACACACACACACACAGAGCTGTATATATAATAACTTTATATGATTTAATTAAATTTATTTTTTAATAATGTAGTACTGTGTATATATATATATATATATATATATATATATATATATATAGATAGATAGATAGATAGATAGATGATCAATCTCTAAAGTTATTTGATTTGTAATAATAATAATAATAATAATAATAATAATAATGAATTGTATTTATAATGCACTTTATATTGAAAAACATCTCAAACTGCTACAGAATTAAAAACAATCAACAACAATAAATAATTAATTAAATAAATAAAATAAATACAACTAAAAAATTAAGAAGTAACAAACTTTTGTCTGTCACAATTTCTCAACAAAATGACTTTACATAAAACGCTTATATAGTATTTATTTTGTGCTAAAGCTCCTGTAGGCCATCATGGTTTTCTAGCACAGTCGCTAGAACACAAGAGCACGTGACCGAGCGCTCCCTCACAATGACGAAAGGCAGGGCTGCGTCTCTATGACGTGTGACGTTGTGTGGAAGCCACGCCCATCACGCACAAACTCTCCCTGTTATGAAAGCAAAGCGACACACGCGAGAAGCTCATCTGGTGGTCTCTGTCTGGAAAGGTGAGAGAACTCATCCCAAATCTTACCGAATGTTCACACTGTCGTCTGCAGATTCAAGCTAAAGATTGATTAACTTATTCGGTCTGAGTGTGCTCAGTGAGTTTATAAAGACACATGCAGATGTTTTAAAGTTAAAGTAACATTGTTGTTTTTATTGGCCACTGACGGTCCAATGATCAGTCAGGTGATGAATGTGTTAAAGGCATAGTAACGGTGTGTCAGTTTTAGGCCGAGCAGAAATTATACACGTTATGCTTTGTCATTGTGATTCTGCATTTAGATCAGGTAAAAATTCAGACTTTTGAAGCATTGGTCATTTTGTCAGAGTTTATGTGATTACTATAGTGCATTGTAGTCAGAGGTGGACAGTAAAGCCTAGTTCACACTGCCCGACTTTTGCCCCGATTTTGAGTCGCCGACAGGTTTTGTGAAATCGCCGACAAATGCCCTAGATCACAGGCAAATCGGTGCTCGTGCACGCGAGTGACAATCACGCAGTATGAATGATCAAAGACGCGATCAGAGAGAATCGCCGACGAGTCGCCGACGCCGGTGAGATATTTGGCATGCTAAATATCTGGAGCTGTCGGCGATTCAAACTCCTGCTGTGTGAACTGCGTTCTGACTGAAAATTACACCGACAGCCAATGAGAGAGTGAGATACAGGGCAGCAGGAGGTTCAGGGAGGAGTTATAGAGCAGAATTTCAGTATTTTAATAGATATATTTACAATTCTATCAAACAGAAACAAAGGCCAAACATTTGCACATCCAGCCACAGCAGCAGCACATTAAATAATTATTTATTTACCTCAAACTGTCTTTGCAGAACACAATCCTGGCTCCTTCTGTCTCTCCAACAATTTCTTCCGCCATAATCTTTTTTCTTTTTCTCCACAAATCAGCGCACATACAATTTGAAGCAAACTTTGTGCAGTTTATCATTTTTAATAACAATTCCAAGTTTCGCGCGAGAACTCCGGTCTGACGCACGTGTGATCTCGCGTTGTTTACTTGTCACATCGCACGTGTGTTTGGGAAACACCGGAGAGCGAGAGAGTTGTCGGCGATTCTTCCTCTTGTTCAGTCATGCAGTGTGAACTCCTCTGTCGTCAAACCATCGTGCAGTGTGAACACAGCAGTGACTGAATGATACCCCAGATAGTCATGCAGTGTGAATAGAGCAATGACCCCGATGAGTTTGAAAATCGTGCAGTCTGAACTAGGCTTAACTCAGCTCATTTACTCCAGTCCTGTACTTAAGGACACTTTTTGAGTATCTGTGCTTTACTTGAGTGTTATTTTTTCTGTAAACTTCTGACTTTAACTTCACTACATTTGAAAGACAAATATCGTCCTCTTTATTCCACTACATTTCTATCAAGGTCCTCGAAGTCGAAAGTCGTTTCTGTCGCAGCTTTGAAAGTCAGTGATGATTTTTTTCTTCTTTAAAAGGTGTTTGGGTTTTTGCAGAAAGCCTTTCAGGAATCACTCTTGTAGAGTTTCCCAACATTTTTTAAACACTGATCAGTTTATAGAAATGGAAGATGTTTTCCTCGGCACACTCATGGCCATAATTAGAAAGTATGTTTCAGTTTTCTAAAAAGATTAAAGATTAGTTTAGTTGGCATACACTAGATGCATGTTTTATAAAATGTTATAAAATGTAAACGTCTGGGAGAAAGAGAAGAGTAAAGTTGTGAGAATATCAGATGTGTATCAGTGTATTGGATCCGTGCGTTCGGCCTTAAAGTGACAGCAGCTTTATAAAGAGCTTTGTAACTTTTCTACAAGTATTTAAATGAGTTTAAGTTAGTCGTCTGCTAGTGTGTCAGATGGAGCGTCACTGACTGGCTTAAACCATGATGGCATAATGTGCATTTATACAACTATAATAAAATAATGAGGCGACATAGAACAGGAAATTTACGTTTGATACTTGAGTACTTTTGAAAACAAATACTTCTGTACTTTTACTCCAGTAAAAATCTGTTTTTACAACTTTCACGTGTAACGGAGTAATATTTGACCAGTAATAGTTTTACTTTTACTCTAGTAATGAAGTTGTGTACTTTGTCCACCTCTGATTGTAGTTACATTTGACATTGCAAATCAAGTGGTGACCTCACACAAACATTTATTATTGCACAAAAATCGCTTATCAATCATTTATTAATTAATATTAAATGTGTGTTGGTTTAACAGTATTAACTTGACATAGACTGAATAGTAAATTAAAAGTATTTTTAAATGCAGAAACAGACATAGAAATGTACTATACTCATGATGAACCTTTATTTTATATAGTCTGTATGGTATTTTTTTTTTATCTTGCATACTTTAGTTCATGCCTTTTGAGTATGAGTGCATGGCACGCAACCTGTCAAATGAATCTGATAACAGATCGATTAGATGCACATTTGACGTCAACAAGAACTGATATGGAAAGCATTTTCTCCTCATTTAAAAAAAAATATTCTGCTTATTTATTTTGCTGTTCTAACTACGCATGATTATGTCATTCCGTATCAAATCAACCAAATTCATGTCCCCAACTCAATTTTTTGTTTGTTAATATTTTTTTCTGTAGACAGACAAACATAGATAGTGATGAAAACCAAAATATTAAATGTCACAGATGTGTATTGACTGAGCAATCACTGTTTTGTAGAGGAGGGTCAAAATGACAATTCTCACATGACATTTGGACTTCCATCACTGAATATTAGTCAAATTAAACAATTTGAACATGGAGCTGCTTTGAGATCCCTGTATCTAATGGACTGAACCATGAGAAAAGTTAATTAAGAATGAAAATCTAGAAGGATATTAACATACCTTGTATACTTTTTGAGTTACAGCCATGAAACAATTGGAAAAGGAATATTTATGGCACTCAGATGTTCTGAGATGATAGAAAACACATTTCTAGAAACATACATTTCTAGTTATAACATTATTTGTTCTTCAGATATTCCTTTTTAAATATAAAAGTATTAGATGTGTGCAAAATCACCCACATCTGATTTTCAATCACTGAAATCGACCAGTTTACTCATGGAGCCGCATTAAGATCTCCATATCTCTGGGACTGAGCCATCGAGGGCCTTTAAAGGTGCCCTAGAATGATTTGTGTGTTAAATTGTTCTCTGATATCTACATAGAGAGTATGTGGCTTATTTAAGGGCAAAAATTATCCAGATACAGTTTTACAGGTCCATTTACAACCCTATAAATTGTCCCGAGGATGTAATGCTCTGTTTTTGCCTTATTTGTAAGGGTCATGAATATTAATGTGGAGCTCCGCTCTGATTGGCTTATTTCAGCAGCTCACAGCAGTTCAGTGAAGCGGCTCGTGAGTCCTGACAGAACACAGACCGACTGAACGACACTTTAAGCAGAACATCTCAAACGGAGATTGATCAAATGCAGCTTACTTGTTTATTGGTGTTTTCAGATCATGCGCGCGCGAGAAAAGGCTCGCGTTCGTGCGGTTGCCAGATTTCAGTAATTAAATCCCCCAAACAGTTTTTCTGTGAAAAGAAACCCGTATACTATCAGGTGTTTTACCTAAACATGTCCAATCTGGCAACCAAATGCACACAAGCTCTCTCTCGCGCGCTGACGATCTGAAAACACCAATAAACAAGTAGATTAGTAGATTCGGCATGTTTGGACAGATGCAAATGTTGGGGGCGTGCATATTAATGATCCCCTACGCTTGCGTCATGGTTGGGTTTATGTTGAGAAGCACTGTTGAGGTTTTGATTTACGAGATTTACATAAAAAATAGGAGGCAATGGTGTTTGAGACTCACAGTATGTGATGTCCATGTACTGAACTCTTATTATTTCACAATGGCAAGGTTAATTCAATTTTTCATTCTAGGGCATCTTTAAAAAATCTAAAATTTAGGCAGGGTTCTGGTTGAGTTGACATGGAATGACCCATTTTATTATTTGCACATAGGAACGGTCCACTAACCTGACGAGAAGAGATGTCGGCTCAGGCCCAGCGGGTGATGGCTCTGTCTGAGTGGGAGGACCGCTGGCACGAGGGAAGAACTGGCTTTCACCGACCTCAAGTGCACAAGTAATCACAGAGTCACACACTTATTAATATCAACACTATACTCATGCATATTAAAGGGTTAGTTCAGCCAAAAATGAAATGTCTGTCATTAACTCCTCTCCCTAATGTCGCTCCACACCCGTAAGACCTCCGTTCATCTTCACACACAGTTTAAGATATTTTATATTTAGTCCGAGAGCGTATGCAAGTGTATGCACACTATACTGTCCATGTCCAGAAAGGGAATAAAAACATCATCACAGTAGTCCATATGAGACATCAGTGGGTTAATTAGAGTCTCTTGAAGCATCCAAAATACATTTGGGTCCAAAAATAACAAAAACTACGACTTTATTCAGCATTGGCTTCTCTTCTGCGTTTGTGTTCAATCCTCAAATAAAGATTCAAACGGTTATGAATCAGTGAATCGATTCATGATTCGGATCGTCAATGTCACGTGATTTCAGCAGTTTGACTCGCGATCCGAATCATGAATCAATTTGCTCTATATATATATAGAGCTATGAATAAGTGCAAGTTTACCAATACTATGTTCAATTTAAATAATTCAATTTGCGTTGCAAGGAATGTAGTGGTTTTGCATTTCCTTTGTATGTTTTTATTGCGCGATATAGGTCCTAAATTTAATTCACAAGTGTCTTAAAAAGGTCTTAAAGTCTTAATTTTGACTTTGTGAAACCTGCAGAAACCCTAATTAACCCACTGATGTCTCATATGGACTACTGTGATGATGTTTTTATTCCCTTTCTGGACATGGACAGTATAGTGTGCATACACTTGCATACGCTCTCGGACTAAATATAAAATATCTTAAACTGTGTGTGAAGATGAACGGAGGTCTTACGGGTGTGGAGCGACATTAGGGAGAGGAGATAATGACAGACATTTCATTTTTGGCTGAACTAACCCTTTAAAGTCCTCATGAAATAAAAATTGACACCATTTACTTTGTTAGCACATATTTCAAGTCTTAGGGTGAACAATTAATCCGTGCAAGTTAATACACACACACAAAAAAGAGTTACTGACAGACTGGGAAGAGAGGAGCTGCAACAATGGAGAATATGAGGAAATAATCAACATTCAAGCTTAATTATGTAGACACTGTATGCAGGAGCCACACATAAATGATATCAATGTATTGTTTTATTCTAAAACTCTCACTTTCATTTGTTTCAATCCACCTTGGTAGTTTGCTAGAAAACAACTTGGACAAAGTTGTATGCGGACGAAAGGCGATTCGGTGGTTCTTCCCACTGTGTGGAAAAGCTGTAGACATGAAGTGGTACGAGGCCTAAAGTTTCTGTTTCAGTGAATAATGTTAAAAATCTCTCCCTAAAATGTTCATGTTCTTTCTCAGGCTGGCTGATATGGGTCACACAGTTGTTGGAGTCGAAATTTCTGAGAAAGGAATTCGACAGTTCTTTGAAGAACAACATCTTGCTTATAATGAAGAACAAGTACCAGCTATTCCTGGAGCGAAGCTTTTCAAGGTGTCTGAGAGTCTCATGTTTGTCATCTATAGTGTTCGCAATAACACAACTACAGTTCCCATAAATCATACTTCGAGTTACTGTCCACTGGATCTGCCAAACATGTGGATCTTGATTCAGACACCCACGCAATCTTATTCCTAAATGACTGCAGTTCATCTATGTCTATTGAACCTTTTGACGTACGATCACAGTGAACATTCAACGTTTGCGTTGCCGCTGGTCCCGCTGTCATGTGTGTATTTTATATATATCACAATAGAGTAAATCACTTTTTGAAAGCAACTTGACACTTCAAACAAACATTGTATCAATTACATTGTCACACCAGTAGGTGGAGACAAGTGACTATTACAATTTATTTGACATTGAATCATTAGTTCAAGAGATTCGTTAAAAAACACTAATTCATCCAGTAATGAAACAAGTGAAGTCTTAATGAGTGAGTCATTGAATCATTAGTTCAAGAGATTCGTTAAAAAACACTAATTCATCCAGTAATGAAACAAGTGAAGTCTTAATGAGTGAGTCATTGAATCATTCACTCAAGTGATTCATTCAAAAACACTGATTCATCCAGTAATGAAACAAGTGAAGTCTTAATGAGTGAGTCATTGAATCATTCACTCAAGTGATTCATTCAAAAACACTGATTCATCCAGTAATGAAACAAGTGAAGTCTTAATGAGTGAGTCATTGAATCATTCACTCAAGTGATTCATTCAAAAACACTGATTCATCCAGTAATGAAACAAGTGAAGTCTTAATGAGTGAATCATTCACTCAAGTGATTCATTCAAAAACACTGATTCATCCAGTAATGAAACAAGTGAAGTTTTTATGAGTGAGTCATTGAATCATTCACTCGAGATTCGCTCAAAAACACTGATTCATCCAGTAATGAAACAAGTGAAGTCTTAATGAGTGAGTCATTGAATCATTCACTCAAGTGATTCATTCAAAAACACTGATTCATCCAGTAATGAAACAAGTGAAGTCTTAATGAGTGAGTCATTGAATCATTCACTTAAGTGATTCATTCAAAAACACTGATTCATCCAGTAATGAAACAAGTGAAGTCTTAATGAGTGAGTCATTGAATCATTCACTCAAGTGATTCATTCAAAAACACTGATTCATCCAGTAATGAAACAAGTGAAGTCTTAATGAGTGAATCATTCACTCAAGTGATTCATTCAAAAACACTGATTCATCCAGTAATGAAACAAGTGAAGTTTTTATGAGTGAGTCATTGAATCATTCACTCGAGATTCGCTCAAAAACACTGATTCATCCAGTAATGAAACAAGTGAAGTCTTAATGAGTGAGTCATTGAATCATTCACTCAAGTGATTCATTCAAAAACACTGATTCATCCAGTAATGAAACAAGTGAAGTCTTAATGAGTGAGTCATTGAATCATTCACTCAAGTGATTCATTCAAAAACACTGATTCATCCAGTAATGAAACAAGTGAAGTCTTAATGAGTGAGTCATTGAATCATTCACTCAAGTGATTATTTCAAAAACACTGATTCATCCAGTAATGAAACAAGTGAAGTCTTATAGGACAACTCCGGCGAATTTTTAAGTTTATCTTGATCGTTATATCTTTGTGAGTACAGTCTATAGAAAAAAAACCGAACCGGATTGGTGTTTGCAACGCAGAGTTATTACAGTTAATGCCCAGAGCCCCCGCTCAGCTAAAACGGCGCTTTGGGGGCATAAACGTAACGGGTGTCTTTGGGCATCTTAACAGACACAAAATGCAATTAAAATGTCTGTCCAATATGAACAGGTTCCTTACATGACAATGAGATGCGTTTAGCCACTTAGCCATTGTTTAAATTCACCTGTTTTAGGCGGCTAGCTGTGTCTCGCGCTGAAGTCCCGTGGGAACACAGCGGTAGCCGGAAAACCAGTCCAGTGGGGAGTAGAGGCTCTGCTCATCGGCTCGTCGGTCCTCAGTATTGAACGTGTCCGAGAGAAATCGTTTTTGATTCTGTTCTGCTGATCCTGAGGACCGCTGCTCGTTCAGTTACTCGCTCATGCTCAGTATCAGCGGCTCGTGAGTTCATCAGATCTCTCAGCAAAACATGACTCAGTTCAGTGAACGGTTGGAGTTACAACATATAATTCAAGACATTAGTTTATTTATATACGGAGGGACTGTCACTCTTGTCAGAAAGTGAGTAACTAAAGTAACGTGTGCGATCAGCGCTGATTTGAGACGCGAACCGTTTAGAATGATTCAGTCCGATTTGGTGAACTGGTTCGCCCGGTTCACTAAAAAGAACCGGTTCAAAAGAACGATTCGTTCATGGCTGGGCATCACTAGAGTGATGATCCGATCAGGCTCACGAGTGAAGAAGAAATGGTTGGCGTTTGTGCCTTTCCGAATTGTACAAATTTGCAGCGAACACTCGACTAACTTGCGCAGACACAACACAGCCGGGCCGGTTGAAGAATAATGCCCTTCTGTGGTTAAAGACGGGTGCAGCCGCTGTGGAGGTAATGTACACTTTATTAATCCTTCCATTTGGGCACACCCGGCTTGAGGAAAGATGTGCAGTAATTTAAAATAATCTTGTTGTCGTGTAAGGGACCTGTTCATGTTGGACAGACATTTTAATTGCATTGTGTCTGTTAAGAGGCCCAAAGACGACCGTTACGTTTATGCCCCCAAAGCTGTCCTTTAATGAGTGAGTCATTGAATCATTCACTCAAGAGATTCGCTCATAAACACTGATTCATCCAGTAATGAAACAAGGCAAGTCTTTATGAGTGAGTCATTGAATCATTCATTCAAGAGATTCATTCAAAACACTGATTCATCCAGTAATGAAACAAGTGAAGTCTTAATGAGTGAGTCATTGAATCATTCACTCAAGAGATTCGCTCATAAACACTGATTCATCCAGTAATGAAACAAGTGAAGTCTTAATGAGTGAGTCATTGAATCATTCACTCAAGAGATTCGCTCATAAACACTGATTCATCCAGTAATGAAACAAGGCAAGTCTTTATGAGTGAGTCATTGAATCATTCATTCAAGAGATTCATTCAAAACACTGATTCATCCAGTAATGAAACAAGTGAAGTCTTTATGAGTGAGTCATTGAATCATTCACTCAAGAGATTCGCTCATAAACACTGATTCATCCAGTAATGAAACAAGTGAAGTTTTTATGAGTGAGCTTTTGTATAAATGTAAATAAATGCACTAGAATCGAGTGTGTTTGTGACGGTTACAGATAAAATGACACCGAGATCATTGCACTTTAAAATTACAAATGGCTGCGGCGCTCTTACACTTAAAGTAATGTGTCTAGCGCTGTATTGTTATGATGGCTTTCCTCAGATTAATACAGACGGATGGTCGCAGTGCTTCAGCTTTCATTAATGGAAGCAGACATGATGTTTCTGTCACGCTCTCTCAACTAATGCATTTTCCTTGTTCTCAGAGCACAGATGGAAAGATCTCCATCTATCAGTGTGATTTATTCAAGATCTCCAGGTGCGTTTTATACGTTCTTATTTTAGATGATAAAACGACACGCATTAAATGCTCTCTTGGTCTCGCAGTGCTGTTGCGGGACGGTTCGGCGGGATTTGGGATAGAGGAGCACTGGTGGCCATAAACCCGTGTGACAGGCAGAAGTGCGTATTAAATCAATATTTCACGTTCATTTTTAGTGGGACTGTATTTGAATACATCCTCTCTTGATCCCAAAGGTATGGCACTCTCCTTATTTCTCTAATGAACAATGACTGCAGATATCTGGTGGACACGATAGAATACAACCCTGAGCTGTACAAAGGTAATCTCAGGAGAGAAAGAGTTATTTTTAATAATTATAAAGCATATTTATTTTAGTATTTGATCCTTCCTGTCGCCACATTTGACATGCAGGTCCACCGTTTATTGTGTCAGAAGAGGATGTAAAAAATGTGTTTGGTGAGTTTTGGAGATGTTATTTATTCTGCATTATACACCAATCAGCCATAACATTATGACTAATATTGTGTTGGTCCCCCTGACCCGTCGAGGCCTGCACTCCACTGGACCACTGAAGGTGTGCTGTGGTATCTTGGACCAAGATGTTAGCAGCAGATCCTTTAAAGGAACTGTATGTAAGATTGTGGCCGAAACTGGTACTGCAATCACTTTCCCCTCCCCCCGAGCCAAGGTTGCCAGATTGGCTGCAGGATCAGCAGAACGTTTGTAGATCTGCTGCTGTGGTAACTAGCAGATCTGGCAACCCGAAACACTACTGACTTCATGATTGGTCGATAGGTGGAGGGTGGAGCTTCAGGTCAAAGCACAACATGTCAACATCAACATCAGTTGAGCTGCAACAACAACTTTATAATGACAATATCTGGCCGGACTACTGTTGTCAGTGATAGAAGTGTTTATTAACATGATTTCTTAATGTCTAGTGACGTATCAGGGCCATTTTATGATTCATTGAAATACATTTTTTACAAAGTTCCTTTAAGTCCTGTAAGTTGCCAGGTGGGGCCTCCATGGATCGGACTTGTTTGTTCGGCTCATCCCACAGATGCTCGATTGGATTGAGATCTGGGGAATCTGGAGGCCGAGTCGACGCCTCAAACTGGTCGTTGTGCTCCTCAAACCATTCCTGAAGCATTTGTGCTTTGTGTCAGGAGCATTATCCTGCTGGAAGAGCCACAGCCACCAGAATACCGTTTCCATCAAAGGCTGAACATGGTCTCAGCAATGCTTAGGTAGGTGGAGCGTGTCAAAGTAACATCCACATGGATGGAGGACCCAAGGTTTCCCAGCAGAACATTGGCCAAAGCATCACACTGCCTCCGCCCGCTCGCCTTCTTCCCATAGTGCATCCTGGGGCCATGTGTTCCCCAGGTACGCCACACACACACACACACACACCCGGCCATCCACGTGATGTAAAAGAACACGTGATTCCTCAGACCAGGCCACCTTCTTCCATTGCTCCGTGGTCCAGTTCTGATGCTCACGTGCCACTGTTGGTGCTTTCGGCGGGGTCAGGGGTCAGAGGTCACCCTGACTGGTCCATACGCCTCAAACTGAGCTGCTCTGTGTATTCTGACAGCTTTCTATCAGAACCAGCATTAACTTCGGGAGCAGTTTGAGCTCCAGTAGCTCGTCTGTTTGATCGGACCCCACGGGCCAGCCTTCGCTCCCCACGTGCATCAATGAGCCTTGGCCGCCCATGACCCTGTGGCCGGTTCTCCACTGGTCCTTCCTTGGAGCACTTTTGATAGATACTGACCACTGCAGACCGGGAACAGCCCACAAGAGCTGCAGTTTTGGAGATGCTCTGACCCAGTCGTCTAGCCGTCACAATCTGGCCAAACTCGCTCAA
This sequence comes from Pseudorasbora parva, assembly GCF_024679245.1. NCBI lineage: Eukaryota > Metazoa > Chordata > Actinopteri > Cypriniformes > Gobionidae > Pseudorasbora > Pseudorasbora parva. Next base: position 1,579,683 of record NC_090190.1, on the reverse strand, counting down.
ATCCTTACGCTTGCCCATTTCTCCTGCTTCACACACATCAACTCTGAGGACTAAATGTTCACAGTATGTGAGTCAACAAATGTATTGCTGCCTAATATATCCCACCCACTAACAGGAGCCGTGATGAAGAGATCATCAGTGTTACTTACTTATAATGTTATGCCTGATTGGTGTAGAGCTTTTATTTCTCTATTGTTGTCTGATCCGATAATCATTGCAGTGTGTGTGATATTTCAGGAGGGGGCTGCGACATTGAGCTGATTCAGACGATGGACAGCTTCGAGGAAAGGCACAAATCATGGGGACTGGATTCACTGACAGAGAAAATCTACCTCCTCACTCCGAAAGCTCAGTGATCTCCGACTGGAGGATGAAACATGGCAACAACAAAAGTGTTAATAAAAGACTAATTGCATTTTTTGTCTGTTTTCATAAAAGTAACCTAGAAAGTTTCTTATTTGAACATAATGTAAAATATTTTAATAAATCATTAATTTTAAAATATTCTGTTTCATATCTGGACTAGTGGCTGAGTGAGAGATGTGAGTTCTCAGTTTGACCACTAGAGGGCAGTAGTTTGACATTTTCCTGTTCGTTTCATCAGAATCAAGAGCTTCACTGCCAAGTGTTCAAACACTTCCAGTGCGTGCGTACACACACACACACACACACACTGTACAACCCGTATTTTCTAGCCCCTTACACAGCCCCTGCTCCTAAACCTACCCATCACACACACACACTGCCCCTAAACCTACCCATCACACACACACACACACACACACACACTGCCCCTAAACCTACCCATCACAGGAAACATTCTGCATTTTTACTTTCTCATAAAAACTCCTCCTGTGTGATTTATAAGCCTTTTGTAAAGTGGGGCCATGGGTAATGTCCTCATATTTCACCCTCTCCTGTAATACCTGTGTCATACCCATGGCATTATACACATTTGAGTCCTCATATGTCACAAAAACATGCCCACACACACACACACACACACACACAAATACAACAACAAGACATAGTAAATAAACATTTACGAATAGAATACACAATAGAAAAGCATAAAGACTGGTTTAGAGTGATCTGTTATCAGAGGAGACTGTCCAAGTTATGGATTTAAGAAATGTAAATATACAAATCAGTTAGCTAACAATATATTAATATATAATGTAATAACTTAAGGCAGAAACAATGAGCCAATTGAAGTAAATACATGTTATTAACAAATTATTAGTATATATATATAAATAATTTGTTAATAACATGTATTTACTTCAATTTCTGTTTACTATATATATATATATATATAAATAACTGTGGCATTGGTGCATTTAAAGATTATGACCATATTTATTGTATTATGAATATGTATAAATATCAACTGAGTTTACAAACTCAGAATTAATCTTAATTATCTTGTCCTTTTATTGCATATATAAAAAATAAAAAACTATGTGCAACTGCTAGAGATCCAGTAAGAGATTTGACATAATCAGTGTATTTTATTATTATGTTTTTATTTAATGCTTATGGGTTGAGATACTTTACAGCATCTGAGTAAATACTGAAATGTGTTTTATGTCACTTTTAAAAGTAATTTAAAGGCTTACAAGCAAGCAAGAATTTCAATCTGCCGGAATTTGGTAACCGACTGTATGGCAATAATAATACGTTTTATTTATATAGCCTTTCCAGTGCTCAAGGACACTTTACAATATGCTGGAAACATCAAGAATGGTCCCTGGAGAATGCCTTCAGAAATGCCTTTCCAGCTCAAATGTATGTGAACGGTTAAGAAATCATTTAGATAAATGAAGGCATTCTCATTATTATTATGTACAGTTAATGGCTGTGGAAGTGCAGAAACTGACCTTCCCATGATCGCGTGTCAAACTGCTGAAATCACGAGACATTGGCGATCCGAATCATGAGTCGATTCACTGATTCATAACCGTTTGAATCTTTATTTGAGGATTGAACACAAACGCGGAAGAGAAGCCAATGCTGAATAAAGTCGTAGTTTTTGTTATTTTTGGACCCAAATGTATTTTGGATGCTTCAAGAGACTCTAATTAACCCACTGATGTCTCATATGGACTACTGTGATGATGTTTTTATTCCCTTTCTGGACATGGACAGTATAGTGTGCATACACTTGCATACGCTCTCGGACTAAATATAAAATATCTTAAACTGTGTGTGAAGATGAACGGAGGTCTTACGGGTGTGGAGCGACATTAGGGTGAGGAGTTAATGACAGACATTTCATTTTTGGGTGAACTAACCCTTTAAGGTGAGCATTAGCTAAATATTCTTAGAACATGTGGAGCACAAAACCGGTCCTAAATCTCACGGGTATATCTTTGGCAGTAGCCAACAACACACACTGTGGGTCAAAATGATCGGATATGCCAAAAATCATTAGGATATTATGGTCATTTTCCATGAGAGATATTTAGTAAATTGCAAAACTGTATTATTAGTTATTAGTAGTAATATGCATTGCTAAGGACTTCATTTGGACAACTTTAAATTATTTTCTCAATATTTAGATTTTTTTTTGCACCCTCAGATTCCATATTATCAAATAGTGTCCTATCCTATCAAACCATAAATCAATGGACATCTCATTTATTCAGCTAAATTGACCCTTATGATTGGTTTTGGGCATGGTCATACACACACACACACACACACACACACACACACACACACACACACACACACACACACACACACACACACACACACGTCGTGTTTCCATGTTTTATGGGGACTTTCCATAGGCGTAATTGATTTCGTACTGTACAAACTGTACATCCTATCCCCCTACACCGCCCCTGCCCCTAAACCTACCCATCACACACACACACACACACACACACACACACACACACTGCCCCTAAACCTACCCATCACACACACAGACACACACACACACACTGCCCCTAAACCTACCCATCACAGGAAACATTCTGCATTTTTACTTTCTCAAAAAACTCCTTCTGTGTGAT